>NW_023614844.1:0-300000 GCF_013339695.2 Rhipicephalus sanguineus
GTTGAGCGTCATCCAGAGGTGTTCTGTCTTCAGCTTCCTTACTTTCCTTGCATCCGCCGCGGTGGTGTAGCGGTTACGGTGCTAGGCTGCTGACCCGAAGGTCGCGGGTTCGATCCCGCCCGCGGTGGTCGCATTTCGACGGAGGCAAAATGCTAGATGCCCGTGTACTGTGTGATCTCGGTACACGTTAAAGAATACCCAATGGTCAAAATTTCCGGAGCCCTTCGGTACGGCGTCTCTCATAATCATATCGTGATTTTGGGGCATAAAACCCAGACACTTATTATTATTATTATCACTTTCCTTACGTGTCAATGTGTGAGTTCGCGGTTACTGTGTTGTTTGAGACTCTGTATCACCTGTGGCACATACCCGCATAACATGAACTCTGGTATACGGGTATGTGCCACACGTGACTGAGAGAAAGGGTTTCATGACGTACGCGACAGGTATTTTGCGTTATTCATGTCATGACTAGTGCATCGTGTTCGTCATACACTGATCCCCTGCTCTGCCAATTTTGGAATATTACAAGTTATGGAGACGACCAGGAGAGCGCAAAGACGTAGGCGGCTAGATAGATAGATAGATACGTAGATAGAAACGGCCAAAGTGCCTGAGGTTCGCTAAGAAATGCTTCGCATTTAAAATAGATCGTAGGTAGTCGAAGCACTGCCCCTTAGTCGAAGCGCTCGGCTTTCATAGATGCGTTAACGCACACATCCTAGCGTTATCGGTGATCCTCGTGTATTTTCTATAATGCGCACGACTAAGCGAGTGGTCCAAACGATGTCACTAGAACAATCAAAGACACTCTCGAAGACTCCAGTACTATGAGGTGTAGCCTATATACGCCTACTGACACCGCATGCAAGTTTTAGCCAGTGAAACATAGTGACAATGACACAGAAAAAGAATTATGCGTGCCACAATTTCAACATATTTGGGGTGAACTGTGGGCCAAAAGATAACGCGTTAGGTGAGAGCTACACGCTCTTGATCTGTCGTTGTGCCGAAATGTTAGTGTTATTGTGCCGAAATTCTTCATATTCCCTGAATGAAATAAACGTGAAGTTTAATTGAAATTGCGAGTCCGTATAAAGATTGTGTGTTTTCAAACATGTCGGTGTTCTTTTTTTGCTCCTTGGCATCCAACTTTTTATAGCCGCTTCACTTTGAAGTCAACTCAGTTATTTTTAATGGCCCCTTTCGAATAAATGTCAAATAAAAAGATACACTCGCGCTCGCTATCAACGCTCTGTTTACGGTATAAAAGAGAGCAGATTCGAAGCAGACATTTAATAATACTTGGCTTTGAGAATCGATAAGTACGTGCTCTGCATCGTTGCTAGACTTTGTTAGGACATGAACATGGCAGAATGGAAAGAAAATATTACTGTAAGTGCGAAACGCCATCTGGCATGTCACACTACTCGCGGGCGCCCACGTGGTTTGGCTTAGCCGGCGTTACAAGCTCCGAGGAGCGGTTCCGTATAAGTGCTAACGCGCAGGAAACACCTGGACCAACAACAGTGTAGTTTTAGCATACGAAGATTTTCAAAACTTAGGAGTTAACATCAACTTGTAGGTTACTGCACGCCAACATAACGCAACTGAGCATGCTCCTTCTATCAATGATAGCTATTAGGACGTCGGTCACTTAAAGCCAGCCTTCTATGAAACGGCGTTCCTGGAACTAGTTCCTTTTGAGAGGAACGGAGGAACACCATCGTTCCATTAATTAAGGATCGGTGCAACTGTAACGGCAGCCCCTTACTTTTTTGAGGGAATGGCTGAGCAAACGGCGTTCCTTCTGAAAATGTCCCACACGTAGTTTGAGATATTCATAATCGAAATTGAAGGCCACAATCCAGGCGATACAGAAACTGAGTGCTCCGGGCACGCAAGAAATAGCCATCAGGGTTACGTCAGACTGGACGAAATTCGGAAAAAGGCGCATCGCAGCAGAATTTAGTCAGGAAAAACGGCAAGTCGTCCGAAATACCCCGTAGGATGGCTTGTACTTTTTAGTGTAACTTCAGGTGCGGCAGAGTTCTTCCGCCTCGGCATAGAGTTAGTTTGCGAAGGCGACAGAGGCCTGGCCGGTATAGCATTCGTATTAATAATCTGTGTTGTCTAAAAAAACATCCTCTAAGTTAATGAAAAAAACTCTATTCTGGCGCTGATTTAACGACCCGTTCTACACTCTCAGAAAAAAAGAGTCAATAGAGGGTCATGGCACCGTGACTCTCTTCGGGTATCCATTTGATCCCTTTTGGAAGGTACCAGCAGGAAAAGAGAGTTAGCATTTTTTGCGAGCGTCACTGGACTCTCGTGAAGCGCGTTTCGATCGGCTTTCGTGATGAAGGCGCTGCCATATACGCCGTACATATTGCGCGTTTGCCTTTCGGCGCCGTTGCGGCGCCATGGATCGCCGACGGAGAGGGGCTGGCGCAGCGCCTCCGCCTCCTCTTAGTCTTCTCAGTCTTTCGGGATGCGCTGCATTGGTTGCGCGGGTCGCGTGTCTGGTATTTTTTTGTTCGGGTGACAATGCGGAGCTTAGGTGGCGGTGACGCCAGGCTCCATGCTCGAAGTGACGCTTGGAGGGCGGGATATTCATGGAGCTGTGGACACGGACAGCGTGCGCCTGTTAACGGCGAGTGTGCTGCTTTCGTAGGTACTAATTATACAGCTTTACCTGGACGTCTGTAGCAGCTCTGCGGAAGTAGGCTGCCAGCCATTTTAAACAGCAGCCTGCGTCCGCGGGGCCACAGCGGATGCCCAACTTAAACTGTCAGTTAACGAGTGGACACCGTTATGCGCTATGATGTACAAGATCCCACAAAATGAGCGATGCAAACAGTTATCAAGGGTCACTGCTGATCGCACATTGTGTCTGTACTGCTGAAGGTACAAGACGCCGTTGTGGGATGCGTTTTAGTGTACTTCATAATAGCATTTCCATCGGCATTAAGTGTGCAGCGTGCTTCCGCGCGTGAGAACCTGAATGATGTGGGAACCACGCCTACCGGCTATCGCGAGATAGCGCCACGCGATGCGCAGAGGCAGTGCGCGTGGCCCAGCTGCGCGGCCTAAATAGGGCAGCCTGCGCGCTGCCCAGAGAGAGGTGCCTTGGCTGCCAGGAATGACGGATGCTGCCACGCGCGCTGGTCGATTGCTGCTGCCGCCGATCATGGTCGCCGCCTCGTCGTCTCGTGTCCCTGGACCGACCCTGCCGTATGCAGCGTAGTTAAATTATTGTTGTTTGTTGTGAGTTGAAGCCTCCGTCGTCCTTGCTTTTACTGCGGACGGGACGCAGCAAGCCCAGTAGCCACAATGAATGAATTAATTGAACCTTTATTTCGAAAAAGAGGAAGGCTCTCGGCTGCAGAAGAAAGAAATATGTGTACACAACACTTAGACGCACTATATATAATAGTTTGTGTTGGCTTGAAGACGGTAGTTTCAGGTTCAGATATAGTACGATGTTTCCAGCACGTACGCGGTACACACTTAAGTTGGACACGCCTCGCCGGTAAGGCGAAAAGCTCGACGACTTTCGACAGCTCGCGTTGCCGCGGCCGCCGCCGTGCACTGTTCCCTCGTTTCTGTTTGCTGTTTTTGTGGTTGGCCTACATCTGCGATGACGATCGACGTTATAACAGAATCGAGTGAGTGTACGTGACTGTGGGAGCCCTTTGCGGTAATTCTAGCATATGACTTGTCTAATCTCGACGTAGACGGCGTCCGCGCGCGCTGGGTGTTGTTCGCGCGCTCGTACCCGCATGTGTTTATCTGAGTATTTAAGGATCGGTTACGTTTGCAAAACAGGCGGTCATTAACCACTCACGAAGTGCCCCTGACTGCCGGAGGATGCTCTTTGTTGTTGGAATACGCTGGCGCAAAGCCGGACTAATTGTGAAAGCAAATTTTTAAGCGATTCTCAGAAAAGAAGTGTTTTCTATCGTCCATAGCCAGTGCCTATTGCGAAACGAAGTTCCCGCCTCTTTTACGCGAAAATTTGTTGTCATTGCGAAATTATTTAAAATGAAACACACGTGTCAGGAGTGTGTACGGTAACGGTGTGTTGAAAAAAGGGTGTTTTTAAATACAAATAATCAGTGTGTGTGTATTGGTTATTCCCAGAATCCCGGATCGCTTCTCCCGCCTCCTCACTTCAGTTGACAGCCACACTCGAGGAAACGGTGTCGCTATGGTCTGGCGCCTCACCACTCGTGATGGGAAAATCAACAGCGGCGTTCGCCCTGTCAACGAGGCAGTCGGTCATAGATTTCCTTTAGTTGGACAAGACGACGTAGGAAAAGAGGTGAGTGGCACCCACGCAAAGGAGCCCAAACCGATTTCGTTTGTTGTTTAAAAGCGGTTCACATCATCTTGCGCTGCAAGTTTGTCGCCAAGTGACGTGTTACAAATACTACTATTTGGATGTTGTGTTTTACGTGATAACGGCCAAAAACTTGGTTCCTTACCATGCCTGTCTGCATTTGCAGTTTTGTTGTGAGCCTTCTTTATATCTGTAAATCACTTGTTCTGTAGGTTTTGCAAACTATTACTGCAATTCTGTTTTCTCATCACAATATCACATTCTGCTTTTCAGATACAATTTTTCGTGTCTGCTAACGCTTAACAGGAGCGACAAAATAGCAAGTCACAAGTCTGATGCCTCCAACCGTCACCACTATTTGATGATTTATTCATAATCATAAGGAATAAATATGAAAACACGTTGCCGATTTCTGCAGTTTATTTTGCACCATATGACAGTCTGCCCATCACTGTCACACATTTTAGTTGGCTATACTCAAACGAGCATGTAAATAAGGAATACCTCAACAGCTTATTTGGAAATCACAGACCATATTCTCGCGCTTTCTGGATTACTCTGGTGGAAAAGGTGTGTTGTTTTGACGAGTTTCATTAAAATAATGTTAAAACTGAACTATTCTTTTTTTTGCAGTCGCTGGACACAACGGCATGTATTATTGGACTTGCTTAAAATGAATACTTCACTATTTCCAACAGTAGTCGCGCAAACGCAGAGAATGGGTCATAAAATAGTTGTGGAGTCGCTTCACGCTTCGGTGTGTGTCATTTGACCCCCGTAGGAGTGTTACTGGCAAGAGTCGTCTGTCTCGCTCATAAGTAGTAATGTGATCATTCGGATACGAGTCCTTCCACTCTTCCTAGAGGGTCAGGGTACTCTCCTAGAGCGCGCCGACTCTGGCCCACCAAGAGAGTCACCATGACTCTTTAAAGAGAGTCGTATACGTGGGAAGTCAGAACTCTCCGAAAAGAGTCACATGTACTCTTTTTCTTCTAAGAGTGTAATGTACGCAATGCAAATGGAACGCGTTCCTTTCGCGATAGAAGAACTTGTAAAGGGGACTCTTTCCAAAATTGGGAATGAATGAGTAACGAACTTTCGTTCCCGCTTTAGAGCAACGTGTACAACACTGCCTAAAACCGCATCGACGATAGCATGCATTACTCCATCCTGCCCGGCCTAATTTCCGAAACCGTATGGAGCAGTTGCAGTTGCGGCGCAACGCCGCGATGAGCACCAGCGCATGCGCGTCCCCTCCCCATCTCTCTCCTCTCCTACGCTGCCCCCCTCTCGCACGCCTGCCGACAGCCTTCCCCGCTCGCGAAGACAAGACGCGCGTAGCGTTCCTCTTCGCGTTCCACGACGCGAGGTCGGTAGCATGCGCAAAGAACGCCAACGGAACGCGATCGTGCAAGTGCTCTGGCTTCGCATCGCCTCATGGTCCCTTTTAGCGGGAAATGGTGTTATTTTTATACATCACGCATCGAACTTTCCGGTCTGATCACTGGTGGTCGCGCAAACTCTGAAATAATCTAGACTATGCGCGCCCGGCGTGCAATCTTACAAAGCGATCTACTACAAACGCGAAGCTTCTCGAACAATGCGGCGCGGTCAGCGTCGAGCGCTGATAACCATCCTTGCTGGTCAATCCTGAATACATCAAAATAAAACAAGAAGTGGGAGTGGCAATATGAAGATGACTGCGAGCTCGGGGCTAGCTCTTGTTGTCGCCTTACACTAGCGCCGTGTAGCTACCTACGAATATACAGGGTGTTTTAGGGGCGATGCTCCTTAAAGCGGCACCCGTTCGTCCCCGTCGTAGTGCGTAACCAGTCTTAACGCTAGTACCAGATCTTGACCTCCAAGGTGGTGCCGGTGGGAGATTTCTCCTGTGCGATGTTGAACAATAAAAAATTCGCAGCGTGCGCGTTAACAAAAAGCCGAATTTTTCTGTCTCTCATTCCCCATTAGCAGCCATTGGCATGTTCCAGTAGGAAACGTTAGTAGAAGTAGAAGTGTAAGTGTTAGCTAAAAGCCGACTTCCTCTGTCTCTCATTCCCATTAGCAGCCATTGTTTACCTCCAAGGTAGTGCCTGGTGAGATTTCTCCTGTGCATGATTAAACAATAAAAATTGAACCACAAAATCGAACCTTCAGTATAAATGCGCCCGATCTCAAGTCGGTGATGATGTACTGGGCAGAATTTACGGTAGATTCACAGTTTAGCGATGAACCTCCGCAGCTTCGCCCACTCATCATCATTCACTCCGTGGATATGCTGTGATTTTTTTTATTTCTGTTTATTGCGACAACAATTATATTGACAGTCTCGGGGGGTTTTGCTGTCGCTGTTCCCGTCGCCGTCATGTCCTTCCGGTATGAAGTCCAAATTGATAAGATCCCCCCGCGCATTGTATGATCTACTGAGGGTAAAAGCGCGCGAGGGGGGGCGTCGAACGCGGCCGAAGAAGAGCTCAAACGAGCCGGCCCACTTCCGTCGATCAGAGGGTGCATGCGATAACATCACTCCGCTCGGGAGGCCTGCCATCGAAGCAGACAGGAAACGCTCCGCCCGTCTTTAACGAGCCTTAAAAGACGCGAAGACGCGAGTGGAGGGGGGGGGGGTGTCGCGCGAGGAGGAACTTTGAACTTTGAATCTAAGGGCGCGGTCGCGATTGCTGGCGCACGCTGTCTCGAAAGCCACGAAAACCATCTACGTGCTGCGCTCTCAATGCGAAGTGACTATGCGGAGAGCATCGCTCCCAGGAGCGGCCGTATTCTCTTACACCAGCGTTTTGTAGTTACGCGAGATCGGATACAAAACATTTAGCTGCCACCCTCACTTCGTGTAACGCTACAATTGGTTGCTATCGCATTCATTGCTTCGCCCTTGCGGTGAAACTGTGGCTTTTTTTATGACTATTGTATCTTTGCGTACTTTTGCCTCCCTCTATTTTCCCTCCTCCGCGATCACCGCTGTTTCCTTTCAAGGTCAGAAGAGACGAGGAATTCAGCAACACTACAACAGTGCCCTGTAGCTGACGAATTTGATTGCATTGACAGATTGATGGGACCGAGGGGCGGTGACTCGGGAGACAGGAGAGGGAGAGAGGACCCCCCTTTTTGGGGCGCGAGCATGAGCGCGCAGATGAACTCGGGATTTTGGGGCAGTTGCAATTAGAGGCCTCAAACGACAGGCGGGGTTCTTCTTTAACGGTGCCCAGCCTGTTTGTATTCCTAGCCGAAGCAGTTTTAGGGCGCCTCTTTCCTTGTTCTTGTTTACATTAATAAACAGTTCACCATCGAAGACGTCGTACGACTGTTTTTACCGGACATGTACTGGTGCCTAAATGCTGTCTGTCGGCGTTCTGGGCGGAACACACAGCCAACGTAGGTTCCGCAGAGTTGAAAGAAGTGCGCCTGATCAGTGCCGACGACGGCAGAGTGCTCAGGATTTAAGCACTAGAAACGCCTTCCATATACAGTGAACTCTCAATTGAGTGAACTTCAAGGGACCCAAGGAAATAGTTCACTTACCTGAAAGTTCACTAAACTGAATATTCACTAGAATATGGAACAGCATTGGGCACAGCAGATATTAGAGTCAAAAGTGTGAAATGCAATTTATTTTTAAAAGAAATCTGTAATTTTCATTTGGACTGGTGCCCTTAAAGCGCAAGAAGAGACAAAGCTTTCCAGAGAGTCTACGTTTCTGTGCGCTGCTTCTGGCACAGCTTGTTGTTGAGACACGAAGTCTCGCAACTTTCTAATATACTCTACCGCCCCGGCTAGAGTTACAGGATTTTTAGTTACAGGCTAGAGTTACGTGGCTCGTTTTCGTCACCCGCACGGCCGCTTTGCCTCGGCGGCGCTGCATGCACAAGCGATGTCGCGCCGCCGCCGATGGATGGGTGATTTAGTGGCGGCTCGCATCGGCTATCCCAGTGCTGCAGTGCACAAAACTTCGTTGAATTTATTTAAAAAATGAGCCTGGGTCCGCGGATCAAGTTCGTTCAACTGAAAAATTCACTATTCTGAAATTCGTTTAACTGAAAGATTTTTGCATAGAATGCATAAGAAAATCGCCGGGGATTTTCTAAAAGTTCGTTATTCTGAAATATTCGTTAAACCGACGTTCGTACAAGTGAGAGTTAACTGTACCAGCAGTTTATTCCTGGCCTCACCGAAGGCGTGAAGACAATACTGCTCGCGCTTTCATTTCCAATAGGTGACCATTCCCAACAGTGTAAGTCCTACAATCGATGTGTTGATTGGGTCCAACCATAATTGGTATTTTCTCACAGCGAAAGTCAAAAGCTCACCAGTACTCTGGCAGCATTCGAGGCAGTTTTTGGATGGGCAGTCTAAGGAAAAACGTCGACTACCTTTAACAGAATTAACTGCGCTCAGGCGATCGTTTTGAGGACAACTGTCACAGATCAGGAGACATCGCCGATCTTGAATGCATTTTGGGAGCTTGAAAACATCGGAGTGTCCGACCTTTCAGAAACGGCTAGAAATGATCGCTTAATCAGGGATTTTTTTCGGGCAACACAAACGAAGTGAACAGGCTGTACGAAGACTACCGTGAAAAAACTAGGTTGAACTTGCAGACAGCCGCGCTGTTGCGGAGAAACGCTTCAGTCAGTTGACAAAATGTATGTTCAAAACACCTAGCCTACTGCACGAACACAACAGCGAAATCAGACACTTAGTAGCTGAAGGCATGGCCGAAGATGTGCGCGACGAAAACCATAACGTCGGCGAGCGCATTTATTACATGCCACATCAGCCGGTACTCCGCGAAAGGAATACGACTACGAAGCTGTGGGTCGTTTCTAACGCGTCTTCCCACAGCGTGGCAACGAAATCTCTCGACGAAAATTTGGATAGCGGTCCCAGCCTCAATCCTCACCTTCACCGTGTGCTGCTTAACTTTCGGCGCCACAGAGTAGCACTCGTTAGCAACGTGCAAAAGGCATTTCTTCCAATTCAAAATAGAAAGAAAGGGCGCTGAGTTCGTCGTAGTGGTGATTGTTGTAGCATGGAACAGCTAACGAGGGCGAGAAGATTGCTGATCTTAATTGTCACAGTTCCAAAACGTGTCGCTGCGCCTTTGGGACTCTGAGCCGGTCGACGCTCGCTCGATAACCTTCATATTGCGCTCCACTGTACGGCATTTGCAGAGGTTTACAAAGGAACACCGGGTTTGACAGCGTCAGAGTCGACACTCAGCCAACATAATAGTGCAGCAACGCCAGGCGAAAATTCCCACTATCTCTCTGGCGACTGAGCGTGCCCTCATCGCGCCCCCAGAATTGTGTTCACGGGTGCTTCTCCTCTTTCGGGCAAGTTTTTTTGTTCCTCCTGAAGCATGGAAATTTTCACTCTCGAAGGCAACAAGGGTGCACACGCAGCGCTCTCCTCCACACTGCAAAAACTGTCCTTGGGATTCAAGAACAAGATCTACGTAGAGCTTACAGATGGCTCTCATTATATGGAAATAGGGAGTACATGTTCGTAACTGCCAACGGACATATTGCTTTATTTTTATTTAGGGAGAGAGTGTTCTAGAGTCCTAAAGAAAAAGAAAGTCCTAAAAGTCCTAAAGTCGAAAAGTCTTAAAGTTTACTGCGCTGTTATGTTATTTTCCAACCAAAGACCGTCACGTGGCTACTTTTCTTGCGATAGCAATTATATCGGCACTCTCGACGGGTTTTTGTCGTCGCCGTCATGTTGGGTATAAAGTCGAAATTGATAACATCCCACCGCGCATCGTAGGTTCTACCCGCGAGTAAAAGCTCGCGAGCAGCGGCGACGATAGCGGCTGATGCAGAGATCAAACAAGTTGGCCTATCTGCGTCACTCGGAAGGCGCATGCGATAACATCCCCCCGCGTGTTAGACCTGCCATCGAATGCTGCTCAAGCAATATGCTCAAGCAGAAACGAAACGCCCCGCCCGTCTCCAGGGAGAGGTGCGCTTTTCGCAGTCTCTTCGCGCGCTCTCAACGCGAAGAGACTGCGAAAAGCGCACCTCTCCCTGGAGCGGCCGTATTCTCTTACACCAACGTTTTGTGTAGTTACGCGAGATCGGATCCAAAAGAGTTAGCTGCTAGCCTTCCTTCGTATAACATTACAATTTGTTGCCTTCGCATTCATTGCTTCGCGCTTGCGGTGAAACTGTGATCTTTTTTTCTTCAGACACGATGCGTTTACAGAAGGCCTGGGGAGCGTGCAACTACCACTGTTCTCTATGTGAGCGGTTTAAATCTTTACCCTTTTTTTCAGGTCAACCGAGAGTGGTTAAATTTGTTGTTTTGTGCATGTTACCCTCGCGAGCAACGAGGGTAGACAATATTTTGCTGCCGTCCTGACATACTGGCAGACTGTCTGCGTCTGTTTGCCGCGAAGTAGGCATGTGAGAATATTCGAGCGCTAGGAATGTTCGAAAGAATATTGCAGTATTCGAATTCGCTTCGACGCAAATTTAAGGTTCTGAAATTTCAAAGTATTCATAATGACCGAATAGGCGTATATTGGACGGCATGTAACCCACCTGTGAAGGTGGTTTCACTGCAGCCTGAAAGTGCTATGCCGTGAAAGCACCTAACCAACAAAATTGCGCAATGTCGCGAAGCCCCACTTCAAGGTTAAATTAACATATTACTCCGACATAGATTAATCATTTTCAGGGGCGTAGCCAGAAATCTTTTTCGGGGGGGGGGGGGGGGGTTCAACCATACTTTATGTATGATCGTGCGTGTGTTTGTATGTGTGCGTGTATATACGCGCAAGCAAAATTGAAAAATTTCGGGGGGGGGGGGTTCAAACCCCCAACCCTCCCCTTGGCTACGCCCCTGATCATTTTTTAAGTTTAAAAGCTTGTTATACGGGCTTATATATTATAATATGTTATATGTATCATAATTTTTAAAGTGTGACGTATTTTATCGGTTATCACTTGCATCTTACTGAAATTGAAATCCTGCTACTATTTGATGCTACTAAACGCTACGTTTAGTAGCGTTTAGTAGCGTAGCGCTTAGTTTAGTAGCGTTTACTTGCAGCAAAAAGAATGACAGTCGCACATGCCTTGTTTCAATTAAAAAAAAACGCTGTGCAAGTTAGTTGGGCCTCGACAATATTTATGCTAATTTTTTTATATAATGTGTGATACATACTATTCGAACTATTCGATTCAAAATTATTCCACGTAATCACTGTTCGCTTCGAACCTAAAATTTGCTTTTCGGACATCCCTACCGCGAAGGCTTCTGTGGGGCGTTCCACTGTGCCTAATAGACAAGGACACAAGGAACATGCGGCGTTGCTTCGTATTGGTGAAAAGCGTCCCTTTATGAAAGCCTCCTTTCGGGACTGTGGCACGGGAGTACAAACCGGTTCGCTGCAGCGGCAGCGGCCTGCGCATCAGCATCTCTGCAGTGCAAGATTGCTAGCGGCGTTTCGAAAACAGATGCGCAACTCCGCCACATAAAAGTAACATTTACAGTAACTCTAGGGTGCAGTAAAGCTTTAGGGTGCAGGCGTGCAGGCGCTCGCAGCGACCCGTAGCGGCCGCCGCTACGGTCGTCGAAAATTAAAGGGGGGAGGAGGTAAGGGCGCCGGTACCCTGTTCCTCTTAGATCCGACCCTGGAATTTTCGTGGATGTTGCAATTTCATTCCGAGCTGCGTCTTGAGAGGTTCGTGCATGCTCGCGTGCGACTGCAAATCTTTCTAGCCTCTCCAACGCACCATGCCTATAAAGAAAAAGACAGCCTGTTCCATGACGTTATGGAAAAGAACTCGTGCAGTGAAAATCGATTCTCATTCAGAGCTTCTACGGATCCAGTATGCCTGCAAGAGTGGGCGTGAAACATCAAGGGAGGTCCCTCATGTGTACATAAATTTCATTTGACTGTTCGCTGATTCTTACTTTTAATTAATTATTTTTCTTTTTTATATGCACTATATCTTTTCCTTTCACTGTTTACTCACATTCTGCGCGAAAATATCTGTCTTTGCGTCTCATTCACTGTTCATTGTATTTTTGTTCTTGATGTAATCGCTATAATTGTCAGTGAATATTGCAATCGTACTCAAACATAACTGCGTGAAAAAGAATGTTAATAAACTAGAACGGAAACCCCGAATCTCCTACATGTTTGTTCTCTACGCCAGCATGTGCCGTTCAGAAGAAGCTAACCTGCCCGCATAGTCTCCAGAGTTTTCTTTTCTTCGTTTTACAGTTTATCAGCGCCATGTGCGGCCTACACAACGAGCTTATACCGCAACTACAAAGCTTCATTTCAACGGGAAACTCCACAGAGCGCAGGCTCACACGCGCGAACGCACGCTAGCGAGCGGCAGCGCCATCTGCAGGCTGGATCGCGCAATCTTTCCACCTGGCAGGCTCGCTCACGACACTAAGCAGACCTTCCTAGCCCGTATAGTTCTGCGTTCGTGTGATCGTCGTGCCGAGTTCTGTTTGTGCGGTCGACTTTTAACTGTTTTAACGCGCTGCCTCGCATTGTGTGTTGTATGTAGTGGTTACTGACGTAAGCGCAAGCATACGCGGTACCAGGCAAATAGTCACCAGATGCCGACCGTGCGACTTCAATCTCTGCGACTGCTTTGTTCGGTGTGACCGACGGACGCGATTCATAGTTTTGAAGAACACCTTCTTCAAATGTTTCCGCACGTCAGTGAGTAGCAGCGCCGCAATCCTTTCTCGACGACGCGTTCTGTGGCCCTGGAAAATGCCTTGACGCTCGGGGACGGCCGGTAGCTCGGCGATTCCTCGCTTGGCGCACCATTGAAAACCGGCGGTCATCCAGCAGTGTACGCTGCCAGCGTATTTTTATTGCCAGAGGTAAGTGAACGTTACGCTTCGTACATTGTGAGTTGTTCTTATTGTAGTACGCGTTGTCGCCGAAGAAAATCGCATAACGTGTTGGTAGTGTATGCGGTTGTAGTTGTGCGGATTGTGCTCGCGCATGACATTTGTCAAGAACGTAGTCGGTAGTGTTATAAAGTTTTGGTAATTAGCTCGCTTGCACGCACTGCTGTACGCTAATATTTGCTGAAAGGAGACACCATTTTTGTCAGGCTCACCATTGTCATGCGTTTTATGCATGTCAAATGTATGCATGTCTCTTGACAAATTACTTGGAGTAACGCCACGAAACCGAAGCTTCAACATTCATTTCGTTCGCACGAGCTCTGAAGGAATAATCATCAGCCACCGCGTGAATCGTGAATCGGTACAGTGGGAGAAATAAAGTGTATTTAGGGATGTTTTCCTTAGGCGTGCATTTTATTTGTCATTAAGTAACATGACCCTCAAAAGCGTTTAGGTTAGCATTCATGGACATTGCTTATCATCTTTCAAGCAATAGATAACATAGATTTGCTAAAAATGCAATTTCTGCAGCATGACACTGTATTTTGTTCAGTTGGTTTGCCCCATTTTTATCCTTTATGCACGTTGACCTAATATGACAAGCCGTACTTTCAGCTGAATTTTCAATTGCTTTTAGCACTATACGTGCGTCCGTGTATTGAAGTCCCACCTCTCATCGCATTATAATAGCTTGTGAAGAACAACGCTTGTCTTGAATTAGCCATTTATCAGAGCCCTTCCTCCCTCCTCAAAGGGCAAGGTGCTGCTGGCACACCTGCTTCGGCTTTTCTTAACCTTTTTTTTTGAATGCTGAAGTTTTTTGCAACGTACTGCAGGTAGCAAACAGCAGTGCCACGACAAACAGTGGAGTGCTGACCATGCAGTCCAGAAGGTGGCTGAGGCAAGCATGCCATAAGAGGTGCTTATTCAGGCAGAAGAAATAAGCATCTGTAGCCAACGTAAAGGTAATGTACAAAGTTCCATTTAACGAAGAGGAATCTTGTTTTGAGCTAGTCATGTCGAAGGGAAACAATGAGCGCTAGATAAATGAGATGGAAATGCAGAGTAACAATGTTATGTATGCCAGCAACCAACTTAAATTTATTCATGCAAAAGGGTTATTTCCAACTGGTTCATTTGGGGGAAGAGCCCACAGTTTCCACGAATGGGCATACCTGGTTGCCGTTGCACAACCTGTTACTGTGTTCTCGCACTCATTATTATGTGCCACTTATTCTTGTGACGTTCCACCAAGGTGAAATTACTTCACATAAACAGCAGCGAGAAGGCTCTTGCTAGCCAGTTCAATTAAGACAGCGTTACCGTTGCTTTTAGTTCCAGTAAACCAGCTAAGCTGTATAGAAGAGCGTACTCCATGTGTTTTTCACCATGGACAGTGCATTTTGCCTGGGAACATGGCTTAGTTTTGCAAAGGAAAATGTTGCCTTTCCGTAAAACGTGGTACTGGGAAATGGCATTGTGCCAAAAATGTCAATGTTTATGACTTCTTGCAGCACGCATTGTTGTACAGGGATGTTAGCATTTTCATAAATGCAATGCATGGTGCCTGAAGAATATAGCGGCCCACTTTAAAATTTATAACTTCATGATTTCAGTATCTGGGACAGACTTTACTGTATACGGTTTGTTTCTGGAAAGCTTCAACCTATCTTGCAATTCTTCAAGGCCAATACTGAATTTGCTGCGTACATTTGGCTGCACATTCTCATCACTTATGCCAAACAACAGGCTTGAGTGATGTGTGGGATTCTTGTCAATCAATTTTATTGATTACCTCGGACAATCTATTCTGCTTCCCACAGTTATTGGGTGCTTTGTGTGCATGTGCTATGCATGCTAGGAATGAAAACAGTGAATGCAGCTGGTAGTATCAACGAGTACAATGCCAATAGGCTAGTATGAGGTGCGAAATGTTGCCACTGCTAGAATTTACATTATGTGTGCATGGTACAGCTGATTGTGTAATTTAGCACTTTCCAGCTACTTACGCAGTTGGAGCAGATGTCGATCATGTTTACTGTGGTATGGCACGGCCACCAAGTTCGTGCATTCTGCATACCAGGAAACCTGACACGAAGCAACGTATTGCTGTGATGGCAGCTAAGTGAGAACAAATGAGTTTGTCTTCTCTGTCCATTTGTCAATACCATTACACAGGCTTGTTAAGTGCATTCAAGCGGCTTTAGCAATGCACTAGCAGCTACAGAGCCAGTAAAGACAGCCAATTTCATCATCAGAGTTCACTCTGCAAATCCCACTTTCTATAAAGGGCATTGTTTTGTGATAGCTTAAAGTCAAAACTTGCTCAATTAAACACTTCTTAGTGTCTGACATTACAGGAATTATGATAATTGTTATATCTCATGTGAAATTATGCCTTTTTTTCATATTCTTACTTTGTATACACACTTTACGACTGCACCCTCCCCAACCGAATCTTTACTAGTGCTTCATTCTGTTATGGGTGAAAACAATTATTGAACTAAAAACCAGGCCAAGGAAAGCAGTATGATGCCCTGTAATGTAGGAGGATGCTGCTATTGCAGTGTTTAGTCTAGAGCTGAATTTAATGAGAAAGCGCAGCAATGTAGGTCACCTGTGGATATTTGCAGACCATAATTGTGTTGTGGTCATTTTGTTATCGCAGGAAGCATCTTCAAAAAGCAGTGCTACAAGGATGTGAGCAGCAGTTTCCCTTCAACGAACGGGTCAAATTCATGGAAGCCACGTGCCTGCTGCTTCTGGCTTACACAAATATGCAGCCACCATAGTAAAGTTCTTGCAAAGGTGTGAGACATCCCTATGCTGCATGGATTGAGCATGTTATTTGCCTGTTTTTTATAGCTTATAGTAATATGTCTACAAGTGTACTTCCTTCCAGTGTATGTTTACATTCTCTTCAAGGGCCAGTCAGCAGGCTCCTACTTCTTTTTTTTACACCTCCCAAACAAGCTCGCTAATTCGTACATAGGGCCGCAGGAATCACATTGTGCGAATGTCAGACACTCCACTTCTAAAAACAATAACCGCGCCTCCTCTTCAGCGCTTGACCAGTCCTCTTTGCTAGCGAAGTGGTGTAATGTTGCCTATGAGCAACATTAAGTAACGCTGACTGTTGAATAGTCCTCTGCAATACGAACGGCATTTTGGCTTTCTGATTATGCAGTATCTGTGGTTGTCACGTCACAAGTGTTGCGAATTGGTTTATCTCGCCAGTGCTTTGACTGTGCTTCCTCACCGCACCACTCTGGCACAGTGGCACACCGAGGAAGCCCCTCTTCAGGATGGTCAGGCTGAGCGAGAGACTGAAACCAGCTGGAATGTTTGTTCTATCTCCTGTGGCTTCATTATTACACCACTTAATCAAAAAATTCATGTGACAACATGTTCACGTTGTACAAGCGTGCAGTTGTCACAAATTTTAGACTCCGGGGTTGTTTAGGGGCCCTTTAGCCTAAGTTACGAATGGTAAATTCACACGTCATGTGGTTTTCTTGCTTTATTTTTTGCAATGCTCATTTTTAAAATAGCATGTCAGCTTCTGTGAGTGGTAATTTATACATTTATCATACAAAACATCCTGCTATAATCAACAAGTGTTATTATAGATTTTTCATGGAAGTTCATTGCTATGCTGCTTTGTTTAACTGATATCTTTTCAATCAATGCGTTTCACAGTCCAGGGTGTTTGGTGTATTTGCATCTTGATGTGTTTAATATCATACAAGTGATGGATTTTTTTCTGTCTTCTAGTGTTTACTTTGCAGCTATTTAACTGTGGTTTTCAGGGGCATATCTAGACAGGAACATCAATTCTGCTAAGCTTTGGTTCGAAAAGAGACGCTGAACAGGAGTTCCTTAGGTACATGCCCTGAGCACCAGCCCTTTGGATTACAGAAATAACTAAACTGCATAATATCTGCAGCTCCTTGCTTAATGGCATGTCTTTCTTCAACCTACAGCTCTTTCCATAATCCTTAACATTAACCTACATTACCAAGTGAACATCCCCCGCTGCAATACAGTGGTTATAATGGTCAGCTGCTGATCGGAACTGTGCGGGTTCGATCCTTGATGGAGTGGTTGCACTTTCGGTGGAGGTGCAAATCCTAGAGGTTCCTGTGCTTTTAATTTGAGGTTTACATTACAGAACCCCATTATTATTATTACATCAGCAAGTGGACAGAGTGGTAATTCTAGATTGTATACATATTTAGTATAACAGACAGCTGAGCTGGTTGGTAGGTATTCATGTTAAAAAGGCAGGGCATGCAACATGGACACAAGAGAGAAACCAAGACACCACTAACGCCAACTGGAAAGGTGGACAGTAGCACAAGTAGACACAGAAACTTATCTGTGCATGCCCAGGCAAGAGGCGATACCTATCAATCTGGCACGCGCGATAGTCTACGTGAGAGATAACTGCTAGGTAATCGACGATTGGCTCTCTTGTGCACTGCCATTATCGATATGCCAGGCCTCGACTATTGGAGGCATTTCTTCATTCATGTGCTTGTACAAAACTGCATTCATCGAAATTTGGCATGCATTTATGCTCTCGACAATGTAAAGGTAGATTAGGTGATGAGCCTCCAGTTAGTGATCTCAGCGTTTTAGGCGTCTTGACTCTCTTGTGTCCATGTTTGCATGCCCCATCTTTTTGACATGTATTCATATAGTGCATAAGAGAAATAGGTTATCTAGTGAGTTATTTGGAAAGTAAGTTTAGGGCGAACACCAAAATAGCAGTGTAAATTAAATTTAAGCGATGAATGCATCGGGCTGGATTAGGAAACGATATAATGACGAAATATAGCCGCTTGCTCTTTGCTTATACTTGTCTCAGGTTTTTGTCTCGTGTGCTTTGACAATGACCAGGTGTCGTGTTGGATGCTACTAATTGGTTATGAGCTATACATAGACAAAGCAGCGGCTGTTTGGATGCTTTCTAAACAGCTACCTCATGGGGAGGGAAAAGTTAATTTGGGTTATGTAAGGCATGCTAAAAAAAGTCGACTTGTTTCTGATGTTTTTGTTTTCCTGGCAGACATTCTACACGAACTTGCCCAAAGGAGGAAGGAAGGCACGCACAGATGGACGCACAGAAATCATGGGGCTGCCGTAGAAGCTGTGAATGAGCATTACCTGTGAGTATGTGTCTTAAACAATTTGCTGAAGCATTTTATTTTGGCTAAACATTCTTATCGATGCTTTGTATTCCCTGATTTGTAGTGCAATATTGTTACACCCTGTTGCTTTCACAACAGAGCTCTTTAGTCTGGTACAAGGCCCAAAAAGTTCGACCTAGAGGACCGAATTGCGGCAGCCAGTTGTTTTCACAATTAATGCATTAGTGTAAAAAACGCAATAGACGGAGCACAAGAAAAAAGGAAGACACAAACAGTGCTGTGCTCGTGTGCTCAGTCTTCTGCACTGCTTTGTTTACGCTCTGTCATACGAACACACAAGCATCCATTTTAGCTTATGTAGTAGTCCAGCTCATACGCTTGGTAACGTTCTCCAACGGCAGGATTACCGGATATCTGGCTTGTGAAGTCAATCTAAGTGCATGCCTGTTCGTGTAGGCTAGTGTGCATCCACCATTGATATGGAAATGCAGCTGTGTTTTAATATTTTAGCCAGTATAGGTCGTGAATGGAATTTGGAGCTGTGACAGCAACACTTTTATAGGGGGCGAGTTACTAAATTATTGTATACATGTGTGCATCCGCCATTGAGATGGAAATGCAGCTGTGTTTTATTATTTTAGCCAGTATAGCTCGTGAATAGAATTTGGAGCTGTGACAGCAACACTTTTAGAGGGGGCGAGTTACTAAATTATTGTGTATTTCTCGATGTTTGCATGTTATAAAAACATAGCTGGTTAAAATTAGTCCAGATTTTACGCTATTTCCTAACATATGACCTTCCGTACTGTTCGAAGGCATTGAACCATATGAAATGCTTTGTGCCTTTGTGTGCCGAAGGTTAGGAGTCATTATACTATAGAGATAGATAAAAATAGGTCAGAGGTTAAAGTAAATTTTTCGCAATCAACTTCTTGTGGGCAGTTATCAGAGCAGGGTTTTGAAGTAATTTAGCAATACAAGCACATTAGTGCTTCATTTTAGTGTCTGACAGTGCACACTGTTTTATTTTAGTACCTATTTGGGTCATTTTACGCCAGTGTGCCAAGTCGTTTTTTGACCATTTCCAATATTTTGTAAAACTGGTGCTGTTATGTTTCAGTGTGGGAAGTAGTCATTCAAGCGTTATTTTCGGGAAAAGAATTGCATGATGCAGCAAAGACCTTTCAAACTTCGCACGCAGAAATGAAGCTGTGTCAGGCAAATTAATTGACACATGATTATTGCGTCGAGCTATTACTACAAAGCATTTGTTTCTTTAACATAGTCACCAATCTTTCTTGACTATGATAGTCGAAATTTATTTCCATTTCGATTTATGCTATTTGCAGTCGTGAGGAAACATTGCAAAATGCAGCATTTTTAAGTATATTGTAAAAAGACTGAATGTTTCATGTGAAATATATTCACAGTATGAGTTCAGTGCATATACCAAGGGTTGAAAATGCTGCTGGCAAAAAGAAGCAAAAATGTCTTCAAAATTGGCACTTGGAAGAGGTAGTGTTTGAACCCATATTGCGGGCTCTCTTTCACTGTGTAGCAATCCCGGCAAAAATGTTGCCTACACATCATTGTGTGCTTTCCTCGTGCGATAATTTAGACAAAGTTTTTAAGGTTTAATATTATCTTCAAGCGAAAAATAATTTTTTCAAATGAAAAATAACAAGGCTGTGGGAAGTTTCTTGGAGCTTTGCCTTCACTGCACAGCACATCATTGTTCTTGCATGGTACTTCAGAGAGAAGTATTGCTTAAATCGGCAACATTTAGACTTGCACTATATGAGCACAGGGGCACCCGCGTGAATCCTGTGCCAATGTGCTGTGCAGCGAAGGTCAAGGAACGAGACTCTGTGCAGGCTAGGGATTATTCACTTCAGTAAATTTTTCCTTGCTTACAACCAAGCAGTAGATATTTTTTTTAAAATGGAATATAAATTGCCAGCAAAGTATACCACACAATAATGTCTTGGCGACATTTCTGTTTGGAATGCTACATAGCAAAAGCTAAGCTGCAATATGGGTCAAAAGCTATTTTTTCCGACTCTGTTACAGTTTGGGTGCAACGTTTCTGTTTATTTTGTTTTCATAGTAGTTTTATGACAAAGTGGCTATCTATTTACTTATTTATTTATTACTTGACAATACTGCTGACACCAGTAAGCAGTATTGCAAAGTGGGCTACAGTGATAAGTTACACATAAAATGATCTTGCTACGCAAAAACAGGAGCATAACATATACAAAACACAAGATAAACCAAAGAACATCTATACAAACCGTCTTAAGGAAAATGATAAGGGAACAGCAAAAATACAAAGGCCAATGAACTTTAGAAATCAACCTTCGGTATTCCATACGAAAGAATTGGTCTTTCTCCTGATAAATGTTAACATTAGAACTTCAGCATTTTGCAGTGTTTCCTTATGGCTGAAAAATGTAACTTGAAATGCAAATTAGTAAACTATTTTAGCCATGAAACACTGCCACCTTCAGATTAAAGAAATAAATATTCTGCATTAAAACGGGAACAAAGAGCGCTGGACATGGGACGAAGAAAGAACAATAGACGAGGGTGCTGTCGCCCTCGTCTACCTTTTTTTTCCGTCCCGTGCCCAGCGTTGTTTGTTCCCATCGTAATCATGTACTAACCAGCACAGTTAGGTGCTCTCCTGAAATATTTTGCGCTAATTGCTCAAAGCAATAACTTTGTATAAGTTTCTTGCATGACGCAGTTTCACATCTGTAGATGGTTGGATGTTATGTGTGTTCCCTTTAAAGCGAAGCATTGACATGCAAGTGGCCAAGCTCAATTTTTGAATTGGCTTAATGCCTTTCCTACCTGAATTAAATTTCTTTCCTTAAAAAAACTTATAATAGGTAGCTTATTTTTCGGCATTGTACATAAAGACCCTGCAAGTTTGTTTTTGGCTGTTCTCGCTGCTTTTCCACTACCAATCCTCCATCTGTCTTTTACTGATTTCTCTTGTGGATGTGTTCATCTTTATGAAGTTTTCTCTAAGCCTAGGGCTTCATGAGAGCTAGTTCCCAACACGCACATGGGTGGACATTTTTACATTTATTTAAAAGGTGGTCCATCATTTCCATATCTCTCTCACAACCAGTGCATGTGACGCCTACTTACTGGATCTCACTTTATGACTGCATATTCTAAGGCAAGATTACCTCGCTTCAGACATTGCACTAGCTTATCATATGCTTCCCTCCTTACTTCGTCCTTATTCTTGCAATAGTTACTCACAGCTTTTCATTTTTAGTATTTGCTATCCATTAAATCATCTCCACCTCTCTGACATTGCACCTAACGCTTATCGTGCATAAAGTTTAATGCATGCTCTCAGCATCACGAAATTTCGTCGTGGAAATTATCACTTGACTACAGGTATGATCTTTTTAGCAGCATGATCTTTTTCAACAGCAAAGGAGTTCGTTAAAAAACCACCTTGTATACTTAAAATGGGGATGACTAATTCCATACCTCGTTTATTAAAGTTAACCTCTTTCAATTTCCTTACGCTTGTCCTTTGTGTTGTGCTTGCCTCATGGTTTTCAGTCTTTATGGATCTGGTATATTTAAAGAGTTGAATAGCCGGTCACCTGCTTATGACACTGCAGCTTAAGTATTGCACCCACTATCATTGCCATAGTAGCATTTGGTACAGTAGAGGTTTGTAATGAATGTAGACGAGATGTACAGCTCATGAAATAATCGCTGAACAACAAATGTTGTTGGAGCTAGTGATTCAACAAGAGGACTCCTCTTTAGAGGGCAACGAATTGCATCAACGTTACTGCAACAACTTAGACATGAAACATTGGCTCCAACAACACGATTTGTTCAATGGTTTGACATTCATTCAAGCCGCCATCTTCAGCTCAACTTTGGTCGCGTCAAGATGTACAGGATATACAACTGTCATGTTGTGTTCTGATAGAATTCAAGAGCTATTGACAGCAAGCCTTGCTTCTCAATTTAATTCTCATCCTTTACGTTTACGCTTTAATCTTTGTCATCTTCAGCCTTATTATATGTGGCACTGCAGCAGTAGCCCTTCGCAGTGGTCTACAATTCGCCTTGTCTTGTGCGAGCCGATTCCATTTTATACATGCGCAATTCTTCATTTCTTCACCCACATAAATCTCGGCCTTCTCGGCAGCATTAAGTACAAAAATTGTAACTGTTAAGACTTTTGCTTCAACATCATGACAATAATTGAATAGAATTGGTAATGCACGTACATAAATACTCTTGCAGTTAGAACGTAGTGTGTTTAACCCTGAATTCTTGTGTACTATAGCAATAAGTCTTCGTAAAATCATGCTGCTTGTCCTTCATATGATCAGAACGAGTCCAGAAATATCTGCAAAATATCGTTTTCTGCCTTTTTTGATTTCTGATAACAGTGATGCTAAGGGAGGCCATGTGCACCATGCACCATGGCAATGTTTAAATGGGTATAAATTCTGAACATTGCTCTTGCTCTAGGTGTTTTCTTTCACTTCCTTTTCAGACGTACAGAAAGGAGCGAAGTGGAGCTGTCCATGGGCCGTGCACACAGTTTCATAAGCAGGCTTGCAACACGTTTGACAAATATGTTCCTGAATACATCTGCCAAAGTGGCATTTAAAGAAGCATGTAGTCAGTGTACATTCACTGTTTATTTGGCATGAAGCAGCAGGTATGCTGCCGTCATCAGCAAGTTCACACAGTACAGTGCATCTACACATGGCATGCTACCCCCACATCTACCAGCTCGGGATGTGTAGCTTGATTGTAAAATGTTTACTTTGACTTAACACAACAATTAACAAAATACAGTGAAAGTTTTGCCACCTATGCAGGCGACATTCTCGGTATACGCTGGCAAATATAAGCGGAGTTTGACCAGTCCATTAGTCGCACATTTCCTTGTAAACATCTCGTAGAGGGCCGCTGTTGTTGTTGCAAGCCAATGCGCCGTGATGAATGAACCATGATTCCAAGATTTTTCTTTTCCTCCGACCTTTGTACACGACGGTAGCATCGTCGAATTGATTAGGTCAAAGTTATGCCTTGTCATTCAGCAGCGTTCAACAAGCTCCGTCTTAGAACACGTTGCATGGGTGGTTTTCGCAACATCCTCTTTGTGTTCTTTACCTTCCGATCACCTTCTTCAACCCATTTCGCCTATGCAAGTTGTGTCGCAATCCCCACATTGTACTTCGTAGATGATCCCACTCTAATCTTCGGCGGTGTTTGTGTATACCTTGTCCTTAGGACATGTGTTCACAAAGCCCAAAGACCGCACACTTGCGGATGATTAGAGCAGGGTACTCTACAGAGTACGTTGTGGGGTTCACGACACCACTTACATCGGCGAATCGGGCAGGAAAATGCCAAAGACGTTCAAAGAACACAAAGTGGGAATGTTGCTAAAGCCACCCATGGAGCGCATTTTAAGACAGCTTGTTGAATACTGCTAGACGACAGGTTATAGCTTCGACCTTAACAATGCGACGATGCTGGCTCAGGAACGAAGGTGGAGGAAAACTATTGGCAATTATGGTTTCATGCGTCAGGAAGCATCTTGCTTGAAACAACAACCACAGACCCATACCGAACGTGTACGTGGACGTATGTGGCTAGTGGACTGGGCGACCTCCGCTCACTTGTTGCCAGCGTATACCGAGACTGCCACCTGCATAGGTGGCAAAGCTTCTAGGGATTTTATGGTGCAGTTGTGGTACAAAACGATTATTTTGCATTAAGGCAAATGTGCCGTATTATATTGGGACAGTGCGGGCAGACCATTCTTTAGTAATTAACGTAGGAGGTACGTAAGAAGACCTTCTTTGAAGGAAAATTGTTGTATTCTGGTCACGGAACAGTGTTCTCATTTCAAACGACGTGACGGAGTGCTTTGTGCTAGCTGTGCTAACGAAGGCACTTTGTTAGAAGGCTCCTTTTAGAGAAATCGTTTAATTAGGAACACGGAAAAGTGCTCGGCAGCGCTTACCTCAGCTTTGTCCGTGTTTAGGGCCAGATTTTTGCAGTGTCAGCTGGCTTCGTTTCAGTCGAATGTTCCTGATGACTATGGGTACGTTGCTGTTATTGACATATATGGTTCGAAGGTTTTTCTGCAATAACGAATAATGAACAGTAAGCGGAATAGTAACATTTCTCGGCGTGAATCTGGATGGTGCTCTCGCTTCGTGGCGGCGAGGCAGCTTTGAGAGGCACACCCAGAGCCCGGTGAAATGGAACACGAGGCATCGTAACCGCGTGATGAAAGAATATTTAGTTCTTCGCGCGTGTGCGCATCGTCTATGCGATGGTTCGAAGTTGTAAAGTGTCGGGTGATGCACTGGCGAAACGAATCCAAGTAATTCGTGAGTGATCAGACGCACGGAATGACTGTGCACAGGCCAACATGCTGTGTAAAAGGAAACGTGAAGGAGGCATCGAAGCGGACGTCAAGAAACGAAAGTTGTTAAACAATGGGTGTGTTCGCAGAAGGGGTGCGAATCATTGATAACACTGCGATAAGCGAAGGTGATACGGTATGTGTGAAAATATGGGTGCTTCAAAGCACTGCCTCGTTGTCATCGTGTCGCCTGTTAATGTTTGTGATACGCAAACGCAGTGCTGTGTGTTTTCGAAAGCGCACTCGCACATTGTGGAACTTCGTGGAAGTGCCGCGGTCGGCAAGTCGGGGGAGTACCGTGTGCGCCAATTGCGCGCTGTATTAACGCGCTAGAGTTAAAGAGCTCGCTTCGCAGAAATTGCGGTGTCGGGGCAGGCGGCCGCGACGTTGGTTGTGAGAGAAAATTAGCGTTGTCCGTGAGCGAAAATTCGAAGTAGATACAAATAAAGAAATAGTAGAAATCTTTGGTTGGAATGGAGGCGGGCATTCGAACCTGCCACTCCTCGACCCGCACCCACATGCCTTTAGGCGCTCGACCATCACGCATAAATCCTGTAGTATACTAACGGTGAGCTGTTTATATAGACCATTTACCGTTCGTGGTACACACATACCGTGGTCCTTCAGCGGCTTGAGTCACGGCTTTTTCATCGAGTGGCCGTGCTTGAGTACCACCAGAGGTAGGGTGCAAAGGGCCCACGGGTGCGCTTTTAAAGGGCACCCCCCCCTCGTGGCAGTATTCCTTCTCGCCACATGCATGGATATAGGAGCCGGACACTGAGAAGCAAAGGCAGGCTAGTGATTGGGAAGGCCATACGAACACGGTACGGTTACGCTATCGCGTTCTACTCTTAAAAGCACAGCTTTTTCCAAGTTCTTTTTTTTATTTTTCTCATCTGTGTTCAAACATCGGAACTTGTTCTCGTAGTGTATCAAGGAGCGCTTGACGGCTGTGGGCCAGTATCTACGACAGTGATTCACCCATTCATCAGTGATTATGAAGTTGTGAAGTACCAACTCAAAGCTGAATCGTGCCGGTCGCTAGCATTTCGGTGGCAGTACTGCAGCAAGAGCAAACGCGATGGGCAGGCACTAAGGAGGATTAAAAAAAATGCTGGAGTGGAATTATTGGCGCGAAAATTAAGCCAACAGTCTCTCATCTTACCAGTGGCACGATAACACGTCAGCGTGTAGCGTTCCACTGGTAAGAAAAAGCGTTCTCTGCACACGCCATACCAGCTTTATATGTACAATATTCTAGGACAGATAGAGCTCGACTTGTGCCTTTCCTTTACAAGTTTTCTTAAGAAGTCCCAATGCCTGGGCAAATTTTATTGGAGATCAAGTCGTCGATAGTCATCTCGTTTGTTACTTTCTTCAAGAAAAATCATCTCTTATTTTTTTAATTAGCCTAACGTTTACAATAAAACAACAAAACTCTAAGCGGGCACCACCCAAAAAGGGCATGATTACGAGACAAACCAGGGGAAACCGTGGCTTCACTTTTGCCTGTAATGCGTTGCGAATGCTTCCACTCTAGAACTATCAAGCGAACCTTGCGCTCACTGACCAGTGTACTTAGTTGTGCTCCAAGGAACACTCCTTACCCAAAGCACGCGCGCGCACACCATAGAAATAAAATAAAACAAAATAAACTTTTTCTCGTGGCCTAGAGTTTGAGGCCATGTCTCCGCGGTCCAAAAGCGACTGCCTTCAAATGTATGCCATGCGCCCATGCTTGCCCAGTGTGAACGGAATTGAAGCATATGAATACGTTTTAGCCAAAATGCAAAAATCAATTGGGAAGCAGTACAGTTGCTGCGGGCACTGCATTGCAATATTTCGTGTTGGTGCATTACAAGGGATCCTTTGGACAACGCTTAAGGTCGATAGCACGAATCGCACATTTGAGGAAAATTCTGACGTCAAGAAAATTTAACCCCGTTACCATGATCGCGTGATGGCATTTTCTTTGAACAGTTGTACAGGCTGACAAACGCTGGAAAGAACGTGAAAGGCACCTCGCCGGTTCTGAGAAATCGCCAGTTTCCAGTTCGCATCGATGCCGCTCGCCGGCCCCGGCGATGCAGTCGATGTGGGATGGAGTACGGGAGCATCATCTTCGCTCGCCGAGGTGAGCTCGTCCAGGTCGAGAGCGTGCGTGTTAACTAGGGTGTCGTTGGAGCTGACCGCAGACTGCAGGCATAGAGTAGTAGTTGTGCCGGCAGCTAGCGTGGTGCTAGCGTCCATATTGTCGTGGAAGGGGCCGCGTCGCCATTCCCGGTGGCCCGTGCTCGCACAAGGGAGTTAGGTCGTCCCTTACGTCTAGCGGCCCAACGCCCGCATAGGATCTTCTGAAGCCAATAAAGAAAAACGGAGATGTCCTACCAGCTCGGGAAGGGTGTTCGGATGTTTCGCACAGTGAATACTTGATGGCCCGACACAATGCCGGCGACGATATCAGAGTAATTCGGTAAGCGAGAGCACACGTGTGGTGGAGCGCAAGCAACGCACATCCACTCACTCTGCCAAGTAGACCCAATGTTTCACAAGGCCTACAAGGCGGCAGTCAAGCTACCACAGGGCACTCCCACAAGCAAGCCCCGCGCACTAGGTCTGCACAGCACATATGCAGAACTTAGCGAGGCGCAAATCACCACGCGGCTTACGGAAACCCAACAGGCAGCGCCCGGCTCCTACGACTCGGCTCTATCGACCAGCTTCACGAAGCAGCTCCCCGCAAGCCCATTACCGACCACCTTCGTACCACTTATAAGGACACCGTCATCTCCCGCAATATCGATCTACGACTACATCAGGGCCGGCGGGAAGCCAGAATGCAAGACCACGAACGAGAACACGGGCACAATAACACTCCGTACTATGTTGTCGCCGCCTACTACGATCTCGCGAACACTAATGCAGTAGCCAAAATCATGGACCACACACTCCTAGAACATACCAGCTCCTACGTGCGGTGCGACATCACCTAGGCTGAAGAAACAATCATTGCGTTCACTCTCAACCAAGGCTGCAGACAGATACGGTTGCTAAGAGTTCTGATTGACTCTGAAGCGGCTTCCCGCAACTTCCTACGATGGCACGTCATCTAACCTGCCCTCAATATCACCAGAGCGCTGCGAACACAGGCGAGCATCCCGATACACACACACGCCTGATATGGTCGGATCATATGGACCCTGTGTCACACTGTAGGGAAAGCAGGCAGCGGATAGGGTTGCTCGAGGGAATGCGAGCCGAGCACCCTCCAACTCCGCCTCAGAGGAAGCTGTTTCCGTCCGATGCGACTACTCAGCCATCTTAAACCACTATACAGGACTTAGGCGAACATATTCCCTACCTGACCAAACACTAAATAAGGGCGAATCGGTCAGCTGCAGACAAATTCAAACTGACACATTTTCAAATTTACACACCCTCAGTAAGATGCCTCATTCGGTATTCTTTCCTGACTGCTCATGGTACCCGCCACGGTGGTCTAGTGGTTATGGTGCTCAAATGCCAGCACGCAGGTCACGGGATCTATTCCCGGCCGCGGCGACCACCTTTTCGATGGGGGCCAAAATGCTTGAGACCCGTGTGCTTAGATTTAGGTGAACGTAAAAAATCCAGATGGTCGAAATTTCCGGAGCCCTCCACTATAGCGTCTCTAATAAACATATCATGTTTTTTGGACGCTAAACCCCAACAATTATTATTACTGCCCATGGTGCACAGCTAAACCTACCGTATGCCACATCACGTGGGCATGTCAGGCCAATACAACCCTACCCCCAATACAAAATCCTACAATGAAGCGATGGGAAGACCTGCTGGCCAGCGAGAGCCTGGAAGATCAGCTGGGTCTGATGGTCCGGGCCCGCAGAGCGGCTGCTGCAAGCGGAGCCCCGGAATAACCCCCCTCCCCCTCAAGCCAATAACCTCCGAATACTCGGAGATTGTCCGCAGAAATTCTATGCTAATAATTAGGTTTGCACCACCACCACCTCGCTGATTGCGCCGGAAACAAGGTTCCGGGGACAGCCGCTACCTATAAATAAATGAATAAATAACTAAAGAACTAAATAAAGGAAAAAGGAAAGCACTTGGTCAGGCACGCTCACGCCAAGCTTCGCTTGTCTCCATTTCCTCGACAGGAGATGTGCTCCTGAATTTTTTTTTATTCGTCCTTGACGGGCTCTAGCCTTGCCGTAGGCGTCTTTCGATGAAACTACTTGAAACACGAGCTGGAGTTTAGTCTCCTTGGTGCTTAGAGGGCAACAGTTAAGATTTAAGTTCAACTTATGACTGTCATAGTGCCGGCAGAAGCATCTTACGCAAGCGTCTCAAACGGCGGCCAATAGGTGGCAAATCCTTCGCAAAGAAAAAAACTTCCAGCCAGTTCGAAGCAGGGGGACAGCGGATTCATTCATTCATTCATTCAATCATTCACTGCTATTGCTTTCACTATTCATTTGGTTGAATATGCTACTTCCTTGTTGAGACATTCGTAGCAGATATATTTGAAAGGCGTCATTCGAGGCATTCGAATTATTTGCATTAGTTTTCTTAAAGGATGAAAAGGAAAATCAATTTTAGTTTTTTTTGCAGTATTTCTATGACGTTGGTGGGAGTAGAACTATTTAGACCAGCAGACCCCTGCAAATTAACCAGATCAAGTACGGAGGCTTCTCACGGTGACTTAACTTGGTTGTGCTAACATCTTGCAGCAGGTAGCAACGGTAGAGTTTCTATACGCCATCACAGAAGCTTAGCGGCGCTGCAGCTCTTGACAGGCAGCGCCATCTCTGGCAGAAAAGAGAAAAATCACAGCATATCCACGGAGTGAATGATGATGAGTGGGCGAAGCTGCGGAGGTTCATCGGTAAACCGTCAATCTTCCGTGAATTCTGCCCAGTACATCATCACCGACGTGAGATCGGGCGCGTTTATACTAAAGGTTCGATGAGTTATGACGACTTGCAGCTCACTTTAATTTTACATGTACGCTGTGAATTTTCATTGTTTAGAAAACCATTGCTTTAGAAAACCCTTGCGTCTTTCGTTAGGCAGCTGGCGTCTTTTTCGTTTTGCTTTAGAAACATCTGGCGTTCTTTCGTTTTGTTTTTACAGAACATCTGGCGTCTTTCGTTGGTTTATTTCATCAATCAACGGCGTTTTGAACAAAATTTTTATTGTTTAATCACGCACAGGAGAAATCTCACCAGGCACTACCTTGGAGGTAAACAATGGCTGCTAATGGGAATGAGAGACAGAAGAAGTCGGCTTTTAGCTAACACTTACACTTCTACAGAGACAGAAGAATTCGGCTTTTAGTTAACGCGCACGCTGCGAATTTTTTATTGTTCAACAACGCACAGGAGAAATCTCCCACCGGCACCACCTTGGAGGTCAAAGGGTAAGACTTGTTACTCACTACTACGAGCACGACGAGGGACGAACGGGTGCCGCCTTAAGGAGCTTCGCCCCTAAAACTGGGGTGTTAGCAGCGCGCGTTTTCCCTTCTCTCAACCGCGTTGCCGCTCGCTTTGCACGTGCAGAGCTCTAGCGGTGCACTTGCGCCGCCTCACAATGTACCGCTTACAGTGCGGCTTCAAAGGATTTTCAAGCTTGACTGGCACTTCCGAAAAGCGAACTTGATAAAATGAGAAAGGCTCGTCAATCACGTTAACGGTGAAGAGCAGACAATCGATAACAACGATGCCCAACTCAAAGCGAAATGCATTTCCCAAGTCGCGATTACACCGTGTAGGACGTATACCTCGAGGTAAGTCTCATTCTGTCATGTTAAAGATGAATAATGGTCCACATGCACTCCGAAATGAAGCTGTACACGCTATCGATGTTCTACGGCGTGGACTACTAATCATATGTTTGTTGTTTTGATATGGCATGCTTACAGTAGCAGCCGTGTACTTTCGTGAACAAACGTTTGCGGCGTGCGAAAAAGAGATTATACGGCCATGGCACTGCTTCCTGAGAAGGTTAGAGTCAAGTCCTCCGTGCCGCTGGAGAATCACCCGCCGATTAAGACGCGAGGCAGCTAGCTGAGCTTTAACCACTGTGAAGCAAGATGAACTGCTCGCCTCGTTTTTTCGGCTCTCGCGTCATGCTTGCAGTCTCTCTTTATGATATCGACTTGACAGGCGTATAAACCTGCTGCGTGAACGCAGCTAGAAAATCGCACAAAGTCAGAAGGTGGTTACTTCAAGGTTGCAATTGCAAGCATGTATTAAATGCCAGTTATATTTAGCGGCTTAAATATATATCACCCTAATAAAGTGACAAAACAAAGCAAACCTGCAGAACGATGTCAAAGCTTGCTGCAAATGCACAGACGTCCGTTCCGGCGTGATAAAACAGCCTTCCCGACGCGTGAAATGCAGGCGCCGAACTTAGACGATGTGCCGAGTTCAGTTGAATTCAACCAACCGCGCAATGCTAACGGTATAACGCGAATGTGAACGTTCAACAACGACTGGTAGTCTCACGAACCGGGGAATCAAACACAAGTTACTTCACCTACAACCGTAACTGGACTTTAACAATACGAGAAGACAGCGAGTAATCATTAATGTAGTCGCTGCGTGCATGCGCCGCGTTACTTACCGATTCAGGTAGTCGGAACGAACGAAAGCGATGAAATCAGACAGCCAAAATAGAAGGCGAGACAGCGCTGTCAGCTATCCAAGCTTGCCGCCTTTATTTCACGTACGACACGCCCGGGAAACGATACAGTTTAACACGTGAATCTCGTGCCTTGGTATTGTCTGCACTGTTGTGGCTGGCCGCTAAACCGCAATACTTCGGACCACGCTTGCGCTTCCGCGGGGTAACTTCTGCCATCGCTGAAATGCGCAGCTTCACACAGCAAGCCTCGCGGTTCAACGTACCCAGCTGACGGCCCCCCAGTTATCCGCACCGAGAGAAGAACGCGTGCGCACGTGCGCTACCGCTACCGTGAAAGGGGCTGAGTCGGCCGCGCCGAAGGTTCAGAGCTTTCCGACAGAGCCGCAGCGCGCCTGCCGCGGCGCTGTCGTCGCGCCGCAAACTTGAGCTTGGGTTCCCTATAGGAAGGGCGTTTAGCCCCTCCGCGTGTATTCATCCGCGTCGTGTCGACTGCTCACATGCGTAGGGCGAGTAAAGCGAATAGACGTCATCGCAGAAAAAAAAATGACTTTACCCCGCCGCAGCTGGTGGCCTTCGCTTCGAATTTATCGATTCGTCATCGTGCGCTGTGATCCGTATGTTACGAACTCACGCTTGTATTTGCTTCAGATAATTGTGCTGACGCTTCAACGGCAATGTATTCGCGACTATATCGAGCTAAGTTTATCAATCGTTATCAAATTCTCGGCACGTTAGGCTAAGCAGGCGTTGCTAAACAAACTGCTGGGGTGCTATGCAGGATGGCCCGAGCTTCTCGGACACACGAGTTTGCTTCGAGCTCGCATTACGGCGGTCATGACAGGAAGACAGTGCGGAGCACGCGATAGCGGCGTTGATAAAAACGGCTACAAGAAGGAGCATGGCGTCACATACGCATGTGCGGCATTTGCGGCGGTTTTCAAAGAACGCCGTTGCGAGCGCGTGAGCGTCGCCACTCAGTCAACATTTTGACAGTGTGGTGACGTCAGCGTGATTGTCGTGCTATCTTTTTGCCAACTGATCATCGCGCCTCCCAGGGACGTGTTCGTGGGCGTTTGTCCTCTTTCGGAGAATTCTTTCGTTGCACCTGCAGCATGGAAATTTCCACTCTCGAAGGCAACAAGGGCGCACATGCAGCACTCTGGTGCAGCTCGTTTCGCTTCTCTGGAATATTACAAATAAAGAAATGGACAGGTTACTGCTATTTACATTACACGTCTGAAGATTTTTCTGTAGTAACGAATCGGTAGAAACAATGTCTCCACAAACAAGTAAATAATAACATTTCTCGCCGCAAATCCCGCCAGGGGCGCTTGCTTCAAACAGGCCCGTAGCCAGGAATTTTTTTCGGGGGGGGGGGCACTTGCTGAAAACCTTGACTTTTTGAGAAAAACGCCTATTTTTATAATTCATTTTTGGTAAAAACACATACTTCACCGAAATTTCGAGGGGGCGGGGCCTAGGCCCCCTCCCCTGGCTACGGGCCTGGCTTCAAGGCTGTGAGTGGTACGTCGTGAGAGCGGTGAAATTGAGTGCGAGATAATCGTAGCCACGTGATGATATAACCTTTAGTTCTTCCTGTGTGTGTGCATAGTCTGAGCGATTAAGCTCATAGATGAATCATGCCGCTTGCTGGCGTTGCTGCGTGGGCACTTCTCGGTAAGAACAAACACGGTGGGCGGACCCGCTTTTCGCCGCGGGCGTCTGTCACTCAAATTGATTGACGCGTGAACTCGTGCACAAACTCGATTCTGAAAAGGCCCCAGTTCAACTCGTGATTGCCATAGTGCAGGTTTGCCTGTCAAGTGTTTCATGCGGTGGACGCTACTCAGCAGCTTCTCTGCATATAAAATAATTTGGTCAGCATGCACTACTTGTGCAAGGCTGGGGCCATCGGTTGGTCTGCTTCGGAGTAATGACCGTGTCAGTTCGGTCTCAATATTGGTGCAATTGATTAGGCAGTTCTCAACTAACATGATATTGAATAGTCCTTTCTTAATTGTTAATATTTTAATTACCACGACATTATTTACTCAGGTTTATTTGCAAGGTCCTGAATAGTGCGGAGGTAATGAGCTAAGCCTAATTAGCACGATTCTATTTAACACGATCTCGGTGAGTAAGGTCTTGATTATGTTGGTGTTGGTTTTAATTACACGCTATAATTAGCGTCGTGTTAATTAGCATGCTATTAGCTTGTTCTTAGCTTTACACGGCTTCATTAGCATGGTCTTAGTAAGACGTGGCTTAGTTAGCTCGGCCTTAGCATGATTTGGCTTAATCAGCTTCGTCGTAACATGTCCTGACTTAGCTATAGGTATACCGCCCAGCCACTTTTCTTGCATGGGTACACTTCTGCACTCAGTGGAACGACAAACAAGTGAAAGAAGGTGCCTCTAGTTTGACGACACCAACCTTCTCGACCGCCCTTGACGTGACGCCCCGTTCCATCATAACCAACGGAACGGAGCGCGCACTGAGGGATGGATTTCACCTTCTCGTACTGTTACCCCCATATTCACAAGCGCTCCTCGACTCGACCCTTCACTCGAAACTCTCCTTGAGGGCAGTTTTGCGATTCACAAATCGCCCTTCACTCGAAACGCACCTCGACTTGAGGAAATCTCGAGTGTTTCACTTGAGATTCTCAAGGTAGCGCGGAAGCTACCTTGAATCGCTCCTTGAGTCAAGTATCATGGCGGACTACGCTTCGTTTGTCCAATATGTGCTCCGCGTTGACGAACTGTTCAGCGACGTGGAGGGCTGCGTGGGCATACCGCGGCCACTCTTGAGGGACAGGTCGAACCCCATGGAAGATTTCACGGACAGCGATTCCTCGCGCGCTTCCGTTTCACGAAGAGCAGCGTGATAAAGCTGCTCGAGTGCTTGCCCCTTGAGGAGAGCTGCAGCGACCGTGGCCACCCTCTTCCACCGATGATACAGCTTCTGATTGCGCTGCGCTTCTATGGAGCGGGCACATTTCAAGTTGTGGCGGGCGACCTCGTGCATGTGTCGCAGCCGACTGTGAGCCGCGTTATTGAACGTGTGTCGCGGCTGATCGCCACGCACTTGTTCCCGGACGTCGTGCAGTTCCCCAACTCTGACGACGGGTTCCGCGAAACGATGGTGGGGTTCTACCGCATCGCCAAATTTCCTGGGGTGACAGGGTGCATAGACTGCACCCACATCCGCATCAAATCGCCTGGTGGGCCGGACGGAGAAGTGTACCGCAACCGGAAGGGCTACTTCTCGATAAACGTTCAGGTAACTTGCTACTTCTTCTCTTTTAATGTTACTAGTTTTGCGGTAATTTTAAAGAATAATAATTTAACATTCACATTACATAGTCTCATGATAAATGCTTTTTGCAATTTAAATAAACAATGCCATAAACGGCACATTGACAAAAATAATCAGCCATGGTAATTATCAATTAACTCAATTAGGGCCCGTTGAAGCTCTTCTGAACGGTGCAGCGTCCTTTTGACTGCGCGGCGCTGCGCCCGTGTAAAAATGTATCCACGCGACGGAGCGAATCGCGCTTCGAGCCTGATCAGGATTACGTACAACGTCACCTGTTCCACGCGGTCCTCCTTAGGTCCGGGCGGAGCGATTCGCGAAACGACGGAGGCCCAAATCACAGTTGGGATGCCCAACGGGAAATACCAAAATCCTCCCCTGTAGCGTGAATTCACCCCTCTCTTGTGAATGCTACACTGTAAAAAAATTACTCCCAGGTGGGAGTAAAATGCTTGTCCTCTAGCGACTCCCCCATTCGGAGTTTTTTATACTCCGGACGTCCGGAGTAAAGCATTTACTCCGGCTGGCCGGAGTTATTGCGCGGCGCCTCCGGAGTGTTTCTGCCGCTCCTTCACTCCGGCTAGCCGGAGTTATTGCGTGGCATCTTCGGAGTATTTTTCACTGTTTTTTACTCCGGCTGGCCGGAGTTTTTGCGCGACACCTCCGGAATATTTTTGCCGTTCTTTCACTCCGGCTGGCCGGAGTGACTGCGTGGCACCTTCGGAGTATTTTTCGCTGTTGTTTCACTCCCGCTATCCGGAGTTTTTTCGTGTCACCTCCGGAGTATTTTATGAATCTCCTTACTCCGTCCGGACGGAATTTCAGTGAGATGCATCGGGAGTATTCATCTCTTTGCTTCGCTGCTACAGTTTCTTCACTATATGCTGATCGTGTCACGCGTTGTTTACATAAGGGAATTCTCATCAAAACACTGCAGAGTCACTGTGTACTTTTATCCACAGACCTCTAGCAGATGAAAGTCAAGAGAACACGTGAGTTCTTATTATTTCATTTATTCACAATAAGCTGCAGTTTTTTGTTCATGAGCCAGCATTTGGGAAAGCAATACAAGAAACAAATATGCAAAAGGCCATCAAAAAACAAAGCAGAAGTCAGATCACGTGCAACCAACAGCGCTCAAGTTTTAAGCGCAGCGTGTCGAAATGAAGCCCAGAATGCTGCAAAAGAGTGCACAACAAACGAAGGAAGCGTAGTCGCCGGAAACCATCTACGACGGACCATCCATCAGATTCATTGACGACGCAAGGATTCAGCTGATTTCTTCCTGCATAATTTAGCAAAAAATAGTACATGAGAACTAAGTCATGCCACAAACACGAAAACTGAGGACACTGAAGCCACAGATACTCATTAAATTACATACAGGGTGGCAGTCCATGAGAACACCCAGGTTCTTACAGCATAGTCAATACTAAAATTAACGACAAAGTTTGACAGAGCAGCACTAATTAAACGGACCACACAAAGTACACAATATCACAAAGAAGTCAATATAAAGAAGCACGGACTGTACGGAATGTACAGTTATTCCGAGACTTCAACAGCTGGCCATGGTGCGATATTGGTAGTGTCTGCGTACACAAAAGAAACAGAACTGGTGCCCTACCGGCATGCTATGTAATCAGAAAGGCCTTTTAACATTGTAGCTTTTCGGTACAGGCACACTTGTGTGTTTCCATGCTTCTACGTGAACACACAACATTGGAAATTACTCTGTTCATAGTGTAATTATGAAAACGAAAAACAGGTGCTAGTTGCATGCAACAATGACACCACACAAACACCTTGATAATAATAACAGATGGGGACAGCTCCTCAGCGTACATGGAAGCATGCAAGAGAAACAAATTGCGAAAAAGAGACTGTCCTTCATGAACCAGTGCTTCAATGGCAGCACAATGTTGAGTTTGCTGGCGAGTTTTATCTCTCGCAGTTGACATGTACTGGCTTTTTGGCAAGTCAGCCTTTTGCTGCCCGGGGCGTGGTGCTGGGCAAACGGCATCTGCACACAAAGAACAAAGTTGAATTACACGTCCAAAGGTGTGCTGGCCAGCAAACTAGCCATGATGTGAAACATGTCGTGCAAGTACATGCTAAACCACACAGAAGTACATTAGAACGGTTTGGGGTGATATCAGACTGTTTACACAGCATTACTTTCTGTCAACAGCCCGGTATGCTCTCTATGGGAAGTAATTAGCATTATTATTTTTGTAGCGAAGCGATCGAACTTGGTAATGGGTCGTCCTCTCGAACACCTCCTAGTGGGTCGCCCTCTTCGGCTCTTTTAGAAGAGAACGCAACTCGCGCTGAGAGTCGGCCCCGCCTCGACTGTCGCTGTTGAGTATCGTCGCCGCTAATAAACCTCTTTATAATTTGGTGGAGAGTGCTGAGCCTTCACAACAACTTCGGCCCTCGTTCGATGCCCCTGGCTCTTCGATCCCGTACCTTGCCGCCTACCATGTCTCAAGACGCCTCCCAGCAAACGACCCCGCCGCACCGACATGTCCCGGTGTCCCTCGTATTCGCGACCCTCCAGTCTTCACTGGCGCCGATGGTACCGACGTGGAGGACTGGCTCGCCATTTACGAGCGCGTGAGTGTCCCCAATAAATGGGACGAGACCGGAAAATTGACTAACCTGGTTTTCTACGTCGCGGGTGTGGGGGCCTGTGGTACAACAACCACGCATCCGATTTTACGACGTGGTCCGACTTCAAGACCGCCATTATCAACGTGTTCGGCCGACCTGCCGTTCGTAAGCTCCAGGCCGAACAGCGCTTACGTGAACGCGCTCAGCAGACCGGTGAATCATTCACCAGTTACATTGAAGACGTCTTAGACTTCTGTAAGAAAGCCAACGCAACCATGTCCGATTCTGACAAGATCAGGCACATCATGAAAGGCATCGACGACGACGCCTTCACCATGCTGCTCGCCAAGAACCCCAGCACAGTGGCAGAGGTCATCACGCTCTGCCAAAGCTATGAGGAGCTGCGCCGGCAGCGATCGATGACCCGTCGCTCTCCATCACGCGACGCCGAGCTTGCTGGCTTGTCGACCATACCCGACCACTCCACGTTGCTCGCAGAGATCAAGACCTTCGTGCGCGAGGAAATCGCGCGCCAGTTCTCTCTGCTGGACTTTGCTCGCCCTCGGGACGCTCAACAGCAGTCGACTACCCTTCTGCCTCCTCTCCGTCGAGCAATTGAGCAGGAAATCGCGGAGGTCATGCCGAGTACCACCAGCACCATCCGGCTTCTGCACCTTTGAGTTACGCCCAAGTTGTCGCAAGACCGCCCCCATCAATCGCTACGGCTGCCCCACAAATTTACGCCGAAGCCCCCACTCGACCTCACTCTTTCGAAGCTGATGTACCGGTAGCCTACGCCGACGTCACGCACCGGCCACGACTGCAGCCCATCATGCAGTCCTATCAGTTGCCGCCCCGTCAATCCCGTCCTGCACCATGGGCGGGCCCTGCCCCAGCGAACCGATGGCGCACACCTGACAACCGCCCCATATGCTTCGCATGCGGTTACGCCGGCCACGTGGCGCGCTATTGCAATCGCGTGCAGCCGCCTAGAGACGTGTCGCCTGCCACCATCCAGTCGAACCGGCCGTATTACGACCCACGTAGACGCCTCCGTCGCCGCCGTCTCGCCCACCTGCATCTACCCGCCGTTCACCGTCACCACGAATGCCGATCGCTGTCACCGATGCGGCCACGTTCGGTCGCACGCGACCAGGAAAACTAGTCGTCGCAGTCCACGAGGCAAGGGCTGCGACGCTATCGAACTGCGAAAGCCCTCAGCGAAGACCATCGAACGTGATAGACGTTTTTGTGGACGGTGTTCGCGCATCTGCCTTATCGATACTGGAGCCGCCGTATCTGTTATGGATGCTAACTAAGCCGCCTGCTGCGAAAAGTGACGACGCCGCTTCCGGGCTCTCCCTCCGTACAGCCAGCACCCCAAAGTATTCAGCCGACGGCGTTATGCCAGCCCGTGTCATCATTCAGAACGCTCTGTACGCCGTCGAATTCATCTAATTTCTTCATGCTCTCACGACGTGATCCTGGGATGGGATTTTCTCGCCCGCCACGACGCGTCATTCATTGCGCACCAGCCGAATTAGAGCTGTCACCATTCTCACATTTGACGCTGGCAGACAGTTCATCGGCTGCGACCAAGGTATTCGTCAAAGACGACATCACAGTTCCTGCGAATTCGTAAACGGCTGTGTCAGTCTATTGCACCGGTCTCTGCGACGTCGTTGCACTTCTTCTCCATGTGACCGCGTTTTCACTAGGAAAGGCTTGCTGGTGCCATTTGCGACCGTGGAAATCACTCAGGGCGACACGGATATTTTGTGACCAACCCATCCCCGTTCATGGTTACGTTGGTGCGAGGGGAATGTCTCGGCAGAGCGGAACCCCTCGAAGACGCACAACTTATGGACGCACCGGGTGACATGCACTGCGCCAGCTCCCGTACGCTCAGTGCTGTTTTCCACATCTGATTCGTCATCCGCTGATGTATTTCGTTCCTCGATTGCCGACAACCTTACGTCGGTAGAGCGTTTCCCAGCTTCTATGCCTGTTGGAAGAATTTCGTTCTTCGTTCGATGTCGCGCAAACTCCTCTCGGCGCACGTCTGCTGTCACCCATTGCATCGACAATGGCGCTCAACCACCACTGCGGCAACGTCCATATCGCGTATGTAATTAACGAGCAAGTGGATGATATGCTTCGACGCGATGTAATTCGGCCCTCCGACAGCCCATGGGCGTCTCCTGTTGTTCTCGTACGAAGAAGGACGGTTCTGTGCGGTTCTGTGTGGACTACCGACGGCTCAACAAGGTCAACCCGCAAGGATGTTTTATCCACTGCCGCGAATCGACGACGCGATTGACAGCCACCAAGGAGCAGAATTCTTTTCATCGCTTGATTTGCGATCAGGGTACTGGCAAGTCCCCATGGCTGATGACGCTCGACCGAAGACAGCCTTTGTCACGCCGGATGGCTTGTACGAATTCAACGTCATGCCGTTTGGGCTGTGTAATGCGCCCCGCGACCTTTGAGCGCGTGATGGATACCGTTCTGCGCAACTTGAAATGGCACACGTGCCTGTGTTACCTCGACGACGTGGTAGTTTTCGCCCCGGACTTCTCCACGCATCTTCAACGCCTACGGGATGTGTTGACGCGTTTGAGCGACGCCGGGCTACAACTGAATCTAAAGAAGTGCCGATTTGCCAGCACGGCAGCTGACAATACTGGGCTACGTCGTGTCCAAGGACGGAATTCTCCCCGATCCAGCCAAGCTTCGGGCCGTGTCAGAGTTCCCCAAACCTACGTCGGTCAAGAACTGCGCAGTTTCGTAGGACTATGCTCCTACTTTCGGCGCTTCATCCGCAACTTCCTGACTATTATATCGCCGCTGACGAAGCTCCTTGGCAGCAACGGGCCCCTCAATTCGTGGTCGTCAGAGTGCGATGACGCTTTCGCAAAGCTCCGTAGTTTGTTGACGTCTCCTCGATACTACGCCACTACGACCCTACGGCCCCTACAGAAGTACACACGGACGCCAGCGGTGTTGGCCTCGGCGCTGTCCTTGCGCAGCGCAAACCTGGGTTCCCGGAATACGTCGTGGCATATGCAAGTCGTACGCTTACTAAAGCTGAGACCAACTATACCGTTACGGAGAAAGAATGCCTGGCAATCATTTGGGCCCTTACGAAGTTCCGACCTTATTTGTAGGGTCGCCCATTTGATGTCGTCACCGACCATCCATGCACTATGCTGGTTGTCGTCCTTGAAGGATCCCTCAGGCCGTCTCGCCCGGTGGGCACTTCACCTGCAAGACTACGACATCCGTGTGCTGTACCGCAACGGACGCCAGCATGCTGACGCCGACGCCCTGTCCCGCTCTCCCTTGCCTGACGACAATGCCCACAGCTCAGTGTCTCACATAGCTGTAGCTTCAATCGACGTTCACACCATCGCTACCGAACAGCGCAAGGATCAATGGATTGCCTCACTGATAGACTTGCTGACCGCTCCATCGGCCACACCATCCTCTCGCGCATTGCGTCGTCAAGCCCACCATTTCGCCGTTCGCGACGACCTCCTCCATCGACGCAATTACGACGGCGACGGTCGCCAGTGGCTACTAGTAATACCCCGCAGTCTGCGTTCTCACATATGCGAGTCGTTCCATTCTGATCCGCAGTGTGACACACTCTGGGGTATCGAAAACCTACCACCCGCATTCGCCAACGGTACTTTTGGCGAGGAATGTACCGCTACGTGCAGAAGTTTGTTCGCTCCCTGCATCAATTGTCAGCGCCGCAAAACTTCAACGCACCTGTCGCCGGCAGGTCTGCAAACCTCTACCTTGCCCTGACCGGCCGTTGGGCGCTGTTGGCATCGATTTGTACGGGCCACTTCCTCTGACGTCCGCTGGTAACCGCTGGGCCATCGTCGCTGTAGACTACCTCACGCGATACGCTGAAACTGCCGCCCTCCCTGCGGCTACAGCGCGCGATGTGGCCTCCTTCTGCCTCCACCGATTCATGCTGCGTCACGGTCCACCCCAGGAGCTGCTCAGTGATCGAGGCCGTGTCTTCTTGTCGGAAGTCGTCGAAGCCATTCTCAAAGAGTGCAACGTTGTTCACCGCAAAACTACTGCTTACCATCCGCAGACGAATGGCCTCACCGAACGCTTTAACCGCACGCTCGGCGACATGCTCTCGATGTACGTCGCCGCCGACCACACAAATTGGGATGCCGTTCTGCCCTTCGTTACGTACGCCTACAATACGGCCCCTCAGAGCAATACTGGTTTCTCACCCTTTTTTTTATTGTATGGCAGGCACCCGTCGCACACAATCGACACAATCCTTCCCTACAAGCCGGATCCATCTGATTGTGCGCCTATTTCTGACACAGCCAGGCTTGCTGAAGAGTGTCGCGAGCTTGCAAAGGCCTTTACAACGCACGAACAAGAGCGGCAGAAGAGCCTTCGCGGTGGCACCACCACTTCAGAGTCCACGTTCCTCCCCGGAGCGCTCGTATGGCTCTCGGTCCCTACCACTGCAACCGGCCTCTCTTCAAAACTACTGCCGAAATACGAAGGCCCCTACCGTATCGTCGAACGCACATCCCCGGTCAACTACCTGATCGAACCCATAGAACCATCTTCGGACATGCGCCGTCGAGGGCGCGACATTGTCAACGTGGAGCGCCTGAAGCCCTATCACGACCCCCTCATAGTGACAAGTTGCTAGGTCGCCAGGCGGCTCCCTTTTCGTACCCGGGGTAATTGTAGCGAAGCGATCGAACTTGGTAATGGGTCGTCCTCTCGAACACCTCCTAGTGGGTCGCCCTCTTCGGCTCTTTTAGAAGAGAACGCAACTCGCTGAGAGTCGGCCCCGCCTCGACTGTCGCTGTTGAGTATCGTCGCCGCTAATAAACCTCTTTATATTTTGTATAGTTTTTTTAACCATATCTACTACTGCGTAATTGTGTGCATGTATAATGAGTGCACACAGTTTTGAACCCACTCCTGGAAAAAGTTCCTGACGGGATTGAGAGTATTACTAAATATAAAAAAATAATTACGGACACGTAAATTCTAGTAAAACAGACATGCTAATCATTTCAACAGTTGCATTAGTCACGGAAAGATCGAAAGGTGGGCTAGTTGGTCATTCATTTTTCTTTCAGCGCAGGGACAGACAAAACAAAACAAGAACCACGCCGCACTCTTCCTTTATCTGTTGTATGTTCCTGCGTTCCTGATTTGCTGAACGAAAAAAAAAAATTAGTCACGGAACTGAATATCACTGAAATATAACACATCACGTTCGTATACATGCATGCTGGCATAGCACAACACAACAGCTGCGACATGCTGCCGAGTTTGCCAATTCTTCCTTCACCGAGCAGCTCTTCCATGGTATCTTCACTGCCAGTCACCATGCTCTCAAAGATGCGTGCCGGCGGTAGAGACAGCACCGGCTGGCCGATGTGTGCTCCATCGCTGTCATAGGGGTTGGGGAGCCGTGTCGCCATATGCGAGGCTGCCGCCCCTACAAGTGCCAACGACGGGCTCATTGGCCGGCAGGTCGATGGACCACCCCCTGAGGTGTGAAAATAAGGTTACGTGGGTTCATCAGTACTACAAGTGACAGCACAAACAAAACATTTAAACAGGGCGACGCAAATAAAAATACCTCACTTTCACAATAGGGGAAGCATTAGTTCATAATATATAATAATAATAATAATAATAATAATATAATAATAATAATAATATATAATATAATTTCTACCATCTCTGCTGTTAACGTGCAACGATGCATAATTAGTTACGTTGACAAAAGTACTCAGATATTTATTCTTTAACTGAAATTATCGGTGTAAGTTTCAATGTTTCATTCAGCAACATTAAGACAATAATATAATAAGTAGGGAGGACAGCGCATTTTGTGCTGGCGAAGGATTGCGTGCGTCAGCGGTCCCAGGGTATCACACAAAATCTGTTCTTACAAATTTCGATTAGCCGCACAAATAAAAGCCGAACCTCGGCACTTCTTACCAGTAGTAAGCAAACGTAAAGCAAACACTTACCTGTTGCGTACAAGTTCCGCCTTTGTTCCGACTGCATTTTTTCCACTTTGTCTTTTCGTTGTCCCACAGCTTCCGCAACTTCGAAACCGTCACGCGACGAATGCCTGGTTGGCTGTTGTACTCTTCGGTAATTTTTTCCCAGCCGATGTCCTTGGCGCGCGTCGACACGTTGTCCGTTCTTTTGTTTTCGATGACGGACCTGTGCCGCACCAAGTTGCGAAGCAGCTCGCGTTCTTCGGCCGTATACACAAACCTTGGTGCGGTAGTCTTACCACCGTCACGCATGACGTCGTGGTCGTTGCTCGCGCTCATTGCACTGTCACAGACACCACGGCACGACAAAGTGCCCGATAGCACCAAAACAAAAGCTACGCAATCACAACACGGGGATAACGGGGAGAAAAGAGCGCAGTAACAATCGCACAACCACCGGGCATGTGACGGCATGTGATCTCAGCGGATTCGGCTCTGGCGTGGCTTGGCTAAAGTAGCGTCGCTTGCTGTCGAAACTAGCTAAAAACGTTTCGAATACCGCTTGTAAGTTTCAACCATTCACGCATTTAATTATTTGATCGTTTTTAAGCCCTCCGCAAGCGTTTTGACCGACTTTTCTTGCATTCATTGTAATTTTATTGTACACCCTCGCTACCAGGTGCGTTTTGCGTAACGCAAGTGAAGGACGGTTTCTCGAGGAGCCCTTGGCGGAGGACTGCTCAAGGAGCGTTCTCGAAACCCAGCTGCTCCTTGAGTGGAGGAGAGCGCTTCGCCTTGACTTGGTGAAGTCGAGGCGAAGCCTTGAGTGATGGTGTTTGTGAATACGGGGGTGAACGACAAACAAGTGAAAGAAGGTGCCTCTAGTTTGACGACACCACCCAACCTTCTCGACCGCCCTTGACGTGACGCCCCGTTCCATCATAACCAACGGAACGGAGCGCGCGCTGAGGGATGGATTTCACCTTCTCGTACTGTTAGCTCGTTCAAAAGGGGTTGTCGCCAGAGCGCGGAAAGATCCCGAGTTTAGCCACACTCGGGCCATCCTGCATAGCACCCCTGATCTCGCAAATAAGGGCAAAATGTTCCTCATGATTTGTCCTCAGCGTGAGATGGCACAAAGCGATGGCACATTTCACCATTTATTTGCTGCTTCCAACGCAGTGTGCGTACGGTAAGCGCAAGTTCGGGTATAAGCGGGCGGTCGCGTCTGCATGGGGGCTGCCATGTTGGTTTGTAACTGCAGTTACCGGCGATTACTGATACAACAGTTAAAGGCACACGACATCAATGCGAAGAAGCGTAAACATATCACGCACCGATAACGTAGCACGTGCCGAACCCGCGCAAAAATATCAACCCTGCCAATTGTAAGGCAATTATATCTGAAACTACGTTTTGCAGCGCAAGTGGATGGCTCCCTTACACCCCGTAGCCTTCGTGGTGCTGAGCGGTAGTGGCGAGATAAGGTATAGTAACAAACTACGCGGCTCCCCGTGCTACACTTTGAGGACGCTTGAGCTTCGCCTTGAAGAGTAGAACGCGGTAGCGTAATCGGGCCCCGTGCGCATCGCCTCCCCTATTGCTAGCCTAGTTTGGCTCTCGGTGGATGTGTCAACCGTGCCGCAAGGAAACGAATGTCTGGGCGCGTAATATTGGCCGTTTAAAGCTTTTCTAGGATGTCTACTACAATTACAGGCAAGTGGCAATTGCACACTAAATTTTCCCTTTTCCAATGAGCAAAAGGCCCACTACGCGTCCGTTAGGCAACACGTGAGTCTATGCCGCTGCTCATATTGTCGTCGCTTTTGCTGAGGATGATGATTAAGTAGTTCTTAGCGCTTTGTAATGGGTAAGCTTTTAAAGCACCCACTCGTTCACATGTTATGACGCAATTTATATGTTTTGACTAGTGATGCAGAACTATCGGTAAATTGACTATCGATAGTATCGATAGTTTTTTTGAAACTATCGATAGTGCAATCAGTAGCACCATGGTAAATATTCCTAGCGATATTACTGCCACGCGTGTTTATTGCTTTGTTTTGATGTATTCGGATTTCACCCACAAAGACTGTTAGCAACGTTTGACGCAGACCGCGCCGTAATGTTTGAGAAGCTTCAGGATTGGTTGAGATCATTCTGTTAAGGTTACGCGCCGGACGCGAATAGTCAAGTTTATTCGAGAGCTTACGCGAGCACCAGCGATAACGCTGTAAGGTTCGATGACTGATGTATAAAAGACGACGCTTTCCACCGATGATCAGATTCGACGGCCGACGACTGTTCTCGCCGCTCTTAGTGCGCAGCCTGTATCGCTTGTATTTTGAGTTTTTATTTTCTGGTCACAAGATCACACCAATAAAGAGCTCCATATTTCCCTGTCTTGTTGCAGCATTCTTCACCGTCACATACCACGTGACAATATATACTATCGATAGTGGTGTGAATAATGATGCTGTTGCGGGTCGGCCATATTGCCAAAATATTTGTGATAGCCTACTATCAGCGTCGCTTAATTTATGAGCAATTCTTGGCAAAAGAAATAAATTATTTCCGCAGAAAAAAGGGCAGAATATGTCAATCAATAAATCAATAAATTCACATTAAAAAAACCAGTTACGCCTTACAATTGACAAACTTAGTTCATGATATTTTTTTGTGTTTTCAAATCATAAAGTGCAATATAAATTTGAAGCTGCGCAGTTCCACTACATGTAACGCCTTCCTTTCCGCTACAACGGAATAGTTTGACATTATGATCATGTGTCACCAAAAAAACTCAGGTGAAGAACACAAGCATGACAACTTTGTTGCCCTTCAGCCTGCTCCTCCGGCTCCCCTATGTACCACGCGCGCGGGGAACCAAGTTTATTCTGCAATGAGTTCGTGCTGTTGGTTTTATACTATCGATAGTACTATCGAATTTTTTACTACCGATAGCGCTATCGATAGTATTTTTACTATCGATAGTCCGATAGTTACTCAGCTATCGATAGTATCGATAGTGCCATCGATAGTTCTGCATCACTAGTTTTGACACCTGGCGCGATTCTACGGCTCTGCGACGTAATCTTACATGCGCTGAGGAGATTCCCCCACTGTAAGACATTCATATAACGTTTTTTTTTTCCGAAGCAGCCTCAAGCAATGACGTAACTCTGCGGTAGAACACCTGCTTGCCACGCAGCAGGCCTGGGTTTTATTCTCACTCGAACGGAAGGATTTTATTATTTATATTATTCGCATCTTTCTGGATTTTTCGGTCACAGACAACGCTGATTTTTCGCTGACAACCAACGACGCCGACACCGGAATTTCTTCCAAATGAGTTTTTGAACGCTATCGCGTTAAAAACATTTTAATACAGATGTCTCAGGCTGCAATATTCGCAAAGGAACTCCACTTAACCATGCAAAATCGTGAACTTGACCTTCGCACAGAGAATCCCGTGTTCGTCGATGCCATCCCCGTTACATAGATGAGGCACTGAGAAAGGATGGCTCCATTGGTATTACGGATGAAATTCAAGAGATTTTCCGAGTCTACGTTTCACATTTCTTTTCTGCGAACCATGACGCGCATGATGACGAGTTTGGAACCAAACTCCCGGCGTTTGCTGACGGCTTGCCAAGACTGGCTCAGGAAGACGCATTAGTATTATGTGCAGAAACGGATAAAGAAGTATGGAACACCCTAAAATGAATCAATGCGTCCATGGCTCCAGACAAGAAGGAATACCCGCGGGGTGTTTCTTCGTTTCTTCGATTTCTCGGGAGATGTGATCACTGACCTCATCTATGTTTTGTTATGAGACAGCCAAAAACCGCAGTCCTTTCTTGAGGAAAATGACTGTTGCTGAAATAGGGTATGGAGCCGTCTGATCCAAAATCATGGAGGCATATTACCCTCCTAAAGAGAGACTAGAAGTTTGTAGCCACGCTGCTGTCACGGCGTTTGCAGCCTTTTTTGGAGGAGGTTGTGTCACACTTGCAGTCATGTACAGTACCCGGGCGCTCCATCTTCGTGCCTTTTACAATTAGGAAAGACCTTTTCGCATATGCCAAACAATACCAGACCTAAGGAGTACACAGCTACCATTCTCGGTTTTGCGCATCCTTGGCCTCCCGGAACAGAATGTGCGGCTAGAAGAAATGCTGTGTCAGGATCTAGCAAGCTGTCTGTATGTCAACAACGACGTCGCCAGAAGCTTTCTGATACAGAAAGGAGTGAGGTAGGGCTGTCCTTTGTTAGATGCGATTATATAGATTATTAGATGCGAAGCATCTTATGGCGGAGTTCAATCCGGTGATAGGCGGCGTGGCCACCCTTAATGCGCATGCGCAAACCCTCTCCACTAGCCCCCCCTCTACACTCCCGTCCTCGTTTCGATAAAATGCTCGCGTTGGTGGTACACACGCTCAGTCACTGCGCCGGCTGTGCCAGTGTCATGTGTTCCAACGTCAACGTCGCGCCAGGTGTAGTAATACCTTATCGCCTGCCGAGATCGCGGAGCAGCGGGTGGAGCAGCGGAAGGCTCGCCGCGCCGAAGCGCAACGTAAACGTAGGCAAGCGGACCCCCAGATCCGGGCTAGGGAAGCCCAGCGCAAACGGCAAAGTCGGCTGAAACCTGCTATGGATGAAACGCGGGCTCGACATGCCGAAACGCTGTTTCGCATCGCCTCATGGTTCCTTTAGCGGTAGACGGTGTAATTTTCAATTTTTTATCTCTCATAGAGCCTCTAAACTGCATATAGCGGGTTTTCCTATGCCAGGCAGTCAAACCTTGAAATTCTTCCATCCGCCGACGATATTGCGGTACGTTTTTCGTAACTTCTCTACCTGTCGTACATTTCATGACGTTTTTGATGAGTATTCTTATCTATCCGGCGCTTTTCTTAACACAGTCAAATGTAAAGCATTGCGTTTCGGGAATTTCAGCTAACTGCTGGAGCAATAAGGGGGGAGGTCGAATACGTTAAAGCTGTTAAGGTCTCAGGCGTATACTTTGAAGAAGGGAAATCAAAATCACGAAGAAGTACGTGTACCCCTCCTACGGATAGACGACATCCTGGATCGACTTCACAACGGGACGTACTTTTTGTCGATGGACCTCAAGACCGGCTATTGGCAGATCGAAGTAGACGAAAGAGACCGAGGAAAAGACCGCTTTCATAACACCCGACGGCCTCTTGAGTTTAAGGTCATGCCTTTCGGTCTTTGCTCGGCACCTGCGACGTTCCAGTGCGTCATGGACACCGTACTGGCCGGATTGAAGTGGCAGACGTGCCTTGTGTATTGGACGACGTCGTCGTGTTTTCCTCGACTTTCGACGAGCATCTCCGGCGGCTTGAGGCAGTACTTCAAGCAATCAAGACCTCTGGACTGACCCTGAAGCCAGAAAAGTGCCGATTCGGGTACGACAAGCTCTTGTTTCTGGGTCATGTGATCAGCAAGTCTGGAGTGCGCCCAGACCCGCAGAAAACAGCTGCCATCGCCGTCTTCGCGCACCCACCGACAAGAAGCCCGTGCGCCGACTTCTGGGCTTATGCGCCTATTACAGACGCTTCGTCAAAAACGTTTCACAGATCGCCGAACCACTGACGCTTCTCACGAAGACTAACGTGGAATCAGGTGGGAAACGACGCAAGTGCAAGCCTTTCAAGAACTTAAACGACGCCTGCAGACGCCCCCATACTTGCGCATTTCGACGATACGGAAATACACACCGACGCAAGCAGCGTAGGACCCGGTGCCGTCCTTGTGCAAAAGACTGACGGGCTTGAAAGGGTTATCAGTTATGCTAGCCGGTCACTATCCAAGGCAGAAGCAAACTATTTCACAACAGAAAAGGAATGCCATCCTCTGGGCTGCGTCAAAGTTTCGCCCCTACCTCTGGCAGGCCCTTCAAAGTTGTCAGTGACCATCACGCCTTATGTTGGCTAGCTAACTTGAAGGACCCTTCAGGTCGTCTCGCACGATGGAGTCTGAGGCTTCAAGAATTCGATATTACCGTCGTGTACAAGTCCGGACGGAAACACTCTGACGCCGACTGCCTGTCTCGTGCTCCCGTCGACGCGCCGCCGCAAGACGATGACGATGACTGCTTTCTCGGAACTAAGTGCCGACGACTTCGCCGAAAGGCAACGAGCCTACGCGGAACTGGGGGGCCTTATGAAGTACATCGAGTACAAGATCGTTGTTTCGAAGGTATTCAAGCGAGGACTGCGTAGTTTTCTTACGGAACGGCGTTCTCCTGAAGAACTTCTCGCCACTTCGAACCGACTACCTTCTTCTAGTGCTCATCATTGCGACCAGAAGTCCTCTAGGCCCTACACGACGACCGACGGCTCGACACCTCGGTGTTCCCGCACGCTCGCCAGAATAGAGGAAAAATACTACTGGCCACGCCTTGCTGCCGACGTCGCCCACTACGTTAAGACTTGCCGAGATTGCCAGCGACGGAAGACACCGCCAACTAGGCCAGCCAACTATGCATTCAATCGAACCATCTCACCGGTCGTTCCAGCAAATTGGGATGGACCAACTGGGGCCGTTCCCGACGTCGACTTCCGGCAACAAGTGGATCGTCGTAGCAACTGACTACCTCACCCGCTACGCCGAGACAAACTCCTTACCCAAAGGCAGTGCCGCCGGGTAGGCATGTTCTTCGTGGAGAACATCGTCTTGCGTCATGGCGCCCCAGAGGTCCTCATCACAGACAGAGGCACCGCCTTTACTGCGGACCTAACTCAGGCGATCTTCAAATACAGCGAGACGAGCCACCGCCGCACCACCTCCTACCACCCGCAGACCAATGGCCTCACCGAACGTCTAAATAAGACCATCGCCGACATGCTGGCCATGTACATCTACGTTCAGCACAAGACGTGGGACGCTGCCCTTCCGTACGTGACCTTCGCTTACAACACGGCCGTCCAAAAAAACGCCAGGCCTGCGCGGAAAGCGCAGCACAGTCACAGCGAAAGCTGGAAGAGCGGCATTTCTAGAACCCGTTATAAACTCTCCTGTGGCTACTAATACAGGTACATTAGCAACGTACCCACTACGCCACAAAGCGTAATTTTTGGGAAGTTGGGAAGCACCCAGCACGACATTATTCGATGTTCTGCGGAGAAGCGAGGTACCATATGTAAGCGATTATGTGCAGTTTGTTGATGCGGCGGTTGATGACGATGAATAATTACGGTTGCGCCCTTTGTAATGGGCTGGAAGCTTTAAACGACCCACTAGTTACGTAATGCATATTGTGTGACGCCCGGTCGTTATTTAACTGTCCCACCACGCTTTATAACACACTTTAACCGGAGAAACGTAGAGCGAGAGAGAGAGCATTGACTTTATTGAGACCCTGAGGAAATGGATCATGGGAGCCTTATGGGCTTCCTTGGCAACCAACAGAAGTGCACTTGCGAGGAACCCACTACGCTATAAATGATTGTAATTTTTGAGAAGTAGGGCACTAGGCACTGTGCCATTTTTCGTCATTCTACAGACAGCCGTGGTACCTGCTAAACGCATGTAAGGCATTATGCGCACTTTGTTGATGCAGTGCGTGATGACGATGAAGAATTATGGCAGAGCTCTTTGTAATGGGTTGGAAGCATTCAACAACCTACTCGTTGCGCAATTCGCATTGTGTGACGCCTGGTTACAGAATTCGCGTTGTGCGACGCTTGGTGCTTATTCTACTCTTTTACCACGCTTTATTGCATATGCTAATGTGGTTCCTTCCCGACATGAAGCCTGTAACAGGACCTTTTTGCAAAGCAGTTTCAAGCACCGGCATGGCTCAGAGGTTGAATACTGGGCTCCCACGCAGAGGGCCCAGGTTCGAACCTCGTTCCATCCTGGAATTTTTTCTTATTTAGTTTTTTTCTTATTTCGAGCGATACTGGTTACGGACACCGGCGGCGGCGGCGGCGGCGGACAACTACGGCACCAAAAACGGCCGGTGAAATGATCTCATAACAGCTTTCGCTGTAAAACAACGCAGATGACGCCGTATAAGTTGGTGTCTACGGAAGGAGCCCGGCGACAACACTCGACGCCCTGCTACCGAACGTCGCCGACGAAGAAAACCTAGACGCCGCCGCTTACTTACAACGTGCCGAAGAAGCTCGACAGCTCACCCGCCTGCGCATCAAGACCCAGCAGTACACCGACAGCCGTCGCTACAATCTTCGACGACGCTTTGTGGAATACCAGCCCGGCGACCGTGTTTGGGTCTGGACGCCGATACGCCGACGTGGGCTTAGCGAAAAACTCCTTCGACGATACTTCAAGCGATACAAGGTTCTTCGACGTCTCGGCGCTCTTGACTACGAGGTCATCCCGGACGGCATTACGAACTCCCAGCGATGCCGCGCACGACCTGAAGCCGTCCATGTCGTGCGCGTTAGCAAACCTGGGGACTATACTCTTTCCTGTGTTATTGTAATTTATTTGTGTGTGCACATGTTTTTTTATCTTTGTTCTTTCACAAGCATCGGGACGATGCTTTTTCAGAGGGGGGCAATGCCACGCCTACTTCTTTTTTTATATGTATGTATTCGGGTTTGACCAGCAAGGACGGTTATCAACGCTCGATGCTGTCCGCGAAGCCGTGTTCGAGAAGCTTCGCGATTGTAGTAGTTCGTTTTGTTGAGATTGCGCGCCGCACGCGAATGTTCCAGCTTTGTCGAGAGAGAACGCCGCCACCAGCGATATCGCTAGAAGGTTCGACAGCGCCTGTATAAATGCCGACGCGCTTGACCGCTTGTCGATTGATCGACGGTCGACGCTCTGTTCACCGCTATTAGTGTATTGCTGTAGTTTGACTTTCAGTTTCCCGGCCACAATTTCGGCCAAATAAAGAGTTTCATTTCCGACGTGCTGACTGCTGTCTTCGTTGACGTCACGACCACGTGACAATATTGTCGTGCTTTTGCTGAGGATAACTTTGCTGAGCGTCGTTGCTTTTGCTGAGGATGATGATTAAGTATGTAATGATTATGTATGTATGCGCTCTGTAATGGGTGAGCCTTTAAAACACCCACTCCTTCACATGTTTTGACGCTACGTCACATTCGCTTACAACTCCTCCAGGCATGACACCACAGGTTATTCCCCGTTTTATCTTCTGTATGGACGTGAGCCATCCCTCCCTCTTGACACGCTGCTTCCCACTGGCTCGAACTCGCCTGTCACATACGTTCTCGATGCCATTGCCCGAGCCGACACAGCACGACAGATTGCCCGAGAGCGCCTCACAGCATCTCAGGCCTCTCAAAAAGACCTGTATGATCGCCGACACCGAGATGTCTCTTATGAACCCGGTTCACTTGTCCTATTGTGGACCCCATGTCGTCGCATCGGTCTCTCAGAAAAGCTGTTATTTCGCTATGACGGACCATACAAAGTCCTGCGGAAGGTCACTGACCTCACATATGAAATACAGCGAGTCGCCGATTCAGTGCAGTCAACGCCAACGCCATCCACTGTTGTGCACGTCGCAAGACTGAAACCATATGTGCCGACCACCTCACTACTTCCGTGACCAGCGCCGGGTCGGCGCTTTTACGCCGCGGGGTAGTGTCACAAGGTAGCAGTGGGCCAGTGGCTCAAGGTGGTAGTGGGACCCACTCTGAAAGGGGGACGACGACGAAGTGCTGAAAGGACAGGCTCCGGTCCGCCATTGTCTCAGCGTCTATTTCTGCTTGTATATATTTGTAAATATACGTTTTCTTGTAACAATATGTTTGGGCACCTGGTGCGATTCTACGGCTCTGACACGTAATATTACATGCGTTGAGGAGATTCCTTCCACTAAATGACATTCATGTGATGTTTTTTTTTCAGAAGCAGTCTTAAGCAATGACGTAGCTCTGTGATAGAACGCCTGCTTGCCACGCAGCAGGCCTGGGTTTTATACAGACTAGAACCGAAGATTTTTATTATTTATACTATTTGCATCTTTCTGGATTTTTCGCTCACAGTCAACGACACCGACACCGGAATTTCTTCGAAATGAGCTTTTGAACGCTATAGCGTTAAAACTTTTTAAGACAGATGTCTCAGGCTGCAATATTCGCAAAGGAACTCCACTTACCTACATGCGAAATCGGGAACTTGACCTTCGCGCAGACAATCCTTGTTCGTGAATGCCAGCTCCATTACATAGATGAGGCGCTGAGAAAGGGTGGCTCCGTTCGTAATGATCCGGTGAATTTCAAGAGGTTTTCCGAGTCTACGTTTCACATTTGTTTTCTGCGATCCATGACGCGCATGATGACGAGTTTGGAACCAAACTCCCGGCGTTTTCTGACTGCTTGCCAAGACTGGCTCAGGAAGACGCATTAGTATTATGTGCAGAAACGGATAAAGAAGTATGGAACACCCTAAAATGAATCAATGCGTCCACGGCTCCAGACCAAGAAGGAATACCCACGGAGTTTATCTGCGTTTGTTCGATATCTTGGGATATGCGATCACTCACCTCACCAATAGTTTGTTATGAGACAGCCAAAAAACGTAGTCCTTGCCCAAAGGAAGTGACTGTTGCTGAAAGAGGGTGTGGAGCCGTCTGATGCAAAATCATGGAGGCATATTACCCTCCTAAAGACAGATTGGAAGTTAGTAGCCACGCTGCTGTCACTGCGTTTGTGGCCTTTCTTGGACGAGATTATGTCACCCTTGCAGTCGTGTACAGTACCCGGGCGCACGGAAACACGGAAAAGAGGCTTTCCTTCTACGATGGCAAACACGTTTCATTAAAGTAAGGAAGAGGCAGCTGGAGTTTCCAGTAGTCCCATACTAGCAGAGTTTCCACTCTAGCATGTATGTATACATATTAGTCTTCAATATGTGAACAATTTCATATAGTTTATTGTTGCTTTAATTTGTGTGTTTTTGTATATACAAAATTTTTCAGTGATTTAGTGTTTGCCAACAAAATTTATATCCTGTTGTTACTTGATTTTTTTGACGTACAAGTTGTACGTACAATAAAGCTTCTGATTGTGGCGCTTGCGTACACTGGTTTAATAAATTGTCCTTTGTGCTTTGAATGTCCGATGCCAGGTCTGTCAAGGTCGTTTACATAGAGACCTAGAAAATCAAGCCAGTCCCACGTCGGGAAAGCCGTCGAACAGCGAAAGCTCTCGCCGCTTACGTCAGGCATTGCGTTTTGCTCCCGAGTTTCGGCTAATACTTCACTAACCACCGCATTGAACACAACCTATACTTATTTTTTAAATAAGTGACTGACCAGCCTTTTAATATTTAGGCTTGCTCTTAAGTGGAGATTTTCTAGACACTCAATACCGAAAAGTTAAGTGGCCATGAAGGTATTATTGCAGCTACCTGAACCCGAACTTGAGCAAAATAAACCTGATGCTATGCAACGGCAGTCTCGCCGTTCGCTGATCCTTTTGTCGCATTGACGAAATAACAGGAGGCTCTGCGTACACGTGTGTGAGGGTCGCGACCAGTAATAAGGGTTCGGCAGTACCCAATGCCGTGCTACAACGACATTTAGTTCGCCTTTAAGAACCGATTTTTCGAAGCGCGTTGTGAGCCTGCTTCCTACACTACTTCTGCACTTCAACGGCGACGGCCAAAGGCAAAGACCGACGACGAGCGTTAAATACTTTTGACGACTCTTCTTTCACTTGCTTTATTAAACAGTTTTAGTTTGGCGTCCGCAGCAGTTCTGCAGAAGCAGGTTTCTTTCTAAATAGCTGGCAACACGCGTCCGCATAGCTGATGCCGGCGCCCAGTTACATCAATTGGCACCGCGCGCCCGCAGGGTTGCTGCGGACGCCTAACTAAAACTGTTTAATAAAGCAAGGGAAAGAAGCTCACCCGCCAAGAATCTCGTATTGTTGTCGATTCCTTCAATATGGTAACACTCATTTTCTTCGAAAGAATAGGGGACCGACACGGATGCTCAGAAAATTAAAATAAATTAGAGAAATACGCCAAACGCTGAAAAGCAGGAAAAGAATGCAAGAAGAAATAAAAACGTATGGCAGCTCGACTACTGTGAAACCTGGGGAAGTGCGTAGAGTTCCCAGTGTTTTGTTTACCTAAGCGTCGATGACGCCAATGTTTGAGGTAAGCGTGTAGGGTTTCCGCGGCACAGAGTTTAATCTTGTAAGGGAGTTTTGCGAACTCGTTGTGCGAGATGTGCGCTACTTTTTCCTGCGACTTATCGACTTCCTGCTTGCTACAACAGTTCAGATAAGCGTCGTATGCAGCGAGTTCGGTCAGGTCGTTTCCCTCATCATACGAAGCGACGCAGCGCCGGCGAAGCGTACGGTAGGGCCATTCTCTCGCTCGACGAGGCGGTGGTATCCTCTCTTGCACGTCCCCGGAGTCAACCACAGGTTTCCAAACCGTTTTTAGCCATTAATAATTATTTATTACTATTACTTGTATGCTATTTATGTTAAGTATATTATTTTATACCTTGTTCGTGCATTTCAACACGGTGTTCAGCATTGCTAGCCTTTTTATGGCCTGTATTGAGAGCTTTACTGCGAGCGTGAGCGCACCACATGAGATGCATGGATGGACGACGAGCCGGGCCCCTAAAGTGCTCTGCATGTCAATTTAACGACGATTCCTATGCTACCTAATCCGAATCTTGAAGGCAGCTGTATGGGTGTTGATGCGCACCCCCCACGATGCTTTCGCATCCCAACATCGTTGCCCTTAGGGGGAGAGGATGTGTAATTTTTATTTCCATATATGGCATCAGCAAACACCCCCTCCGCATACCTTATCGATGGCCTCATCGGCGACCGAACGACGATGCGCTGAGGTCCCTGTATTTTTCAAAGGTAGCGCAAACCACTGTACAAAAAATAGAGAATCTCCTCCACACCTTGTACGACTCTCCTCACTTCTTCGCTCTTTTGTGCTCCCCTAGTGGCCAAGGCTCGACACGTGACCAATAATCCCCGATGGCCCCTACGACACTTTCGCTTTCACCGGAAAGCGACGCCATTGGTGAGCATAGAAACACTGGCAAACGTGTGGGGTGTACGTGACCGCGGGCTTCTTACATTTTGCAAGATCCATCGCCTGCACCAAGATGCCAACTTTCTGCGCCTTGACATTATCGGCCCGTTTTCTCGCAGTCTTTTGTTACCGATGAGCGCCAGGGTGTCCTAGCTCGCTCGTATCGGACACTCGTATCTGAAACTGCTGACAGTAACTACAGCGAAATCCTTAAATTTCGCAATTTGCATTTTATTTTGCGAACGTCTACTGCAAGGTTTCAGGAAATAATCTTTAAGGAGCTCTGTTTCTCTCTCAGCCCTGGCGCGGTCTATACTTCAGGAAATTCAGTTGCCTCGAGTAGTTAAAAACTTACTCCGAGAAAGTTCGACTTGGTTTTCTTTTGTGTGCATAAATATGGGGTGGTGATGAGAAATGTACGATAAAACAAGAGACTTGGCACGTAAGTAGCACCAATTAGTATGGGTAATTTACTACCCAATATGCTGCGAAACTCAGCGTGTGTAAACTAATTTTAAGCGCGTGCTTGTTTTTTAACGTTATAATTTTTTTCGCTTTTTTGCAAGAGAGTGCACGCTTTTCATATTTTTGTCATTTATTCTCAATTCGCAGTGTTTTTACTGATATTATAAGACAGTTGCTTCGGGCTTCTTTTTGACGCGCTTTATTATTTCGTTGTAGTTTTGACCAAACTTTTAAAGTAAGCACTTCACTTAATTGCACACAAAGAGGAACCTATCCAGTGCAAGGACACCATCCTGGTTTCATCGCCATTTGCATTTTTGTTTGCGCAAGAAGCAAAATGTTTGCAGCATACTTCGGCCGCTTTTCCGATGGAGGCTGTCCGTATTTTTCAGTTTGAAGTAGCTTCTGATTTTCCGAAATGCGTCTTTTAAAAACAGAAACAGCACGGTTTCCGAGAAACTACTGGCAGCAGTAAAGACCTCCTAGGACTGCGTTGAACTGGTTTGGGCGACGCATCGCACACTTATGATCTCAATTGCAATGCGCAAATACCACGGTTTTCAAGTTGTAAAATAGGCCCCAGGTCCAGAAAGCCGTCCGCGCGTAAGTTGCCGCAACGGGATTTGTCATATACGCTCACACCAGTGTGTGATTTATTGCCGACGAAACGCGAGATGATAGCTAAGGTGCCAGTCAATCACAAGGTATTTTTGCTACACATCTTGCATACGAACAGCTTTGTGATTCTGAGCCTGAATTGCCGCGTTTCAAGCAAGCGCCTCGACGCGCCGCATGTGGGCCGGCCGCGCCTTGCTAGTCTCCGCTCGCTATTGGCGGCCGAGACTGACGGATGAGGAGGAAACGGTGCTGAGAGGATTTCGCGCCACCTTTGAAAAATACAGGTAACGTACGGTATTACGTGTCTAGAAAAGCTCCACTTATGTGCAAGGCTGGATATTGAAAGGCTGGTCAGTCTCTTATTTCAAAAAAGCATAAGGTTAGTTCTTCAATACGGTGGTTAGTGAAAAAATAGCCGAAACTAGGGAGCAAATGTAATGCCTGACAAAAGCGGCGAGGGCTTTCGCTGTTCGACGCCTTTCACGGAGTGGTACTAGCTTCACTTTCTGAGTCACTGCAGCATTGTGGTACTGTGTAAACGACTTTGGCAGAGCTAGCATCGGACGCTAGAACCACAAAGGAACGTTTATTACACCGATAGACGCAAACGCCAAACAAAACAAGTTTTATTGAACATATAACTTGTACATGAACAAAAAAAACACAAGTAACAGCAGTATATATATTTCGCAGACAAATACTTAAACATTGATGTATTTCTGTATATCCTAAAGCACTCAAATTAAAGCAACAATAAATGGATCAAATTCTTCACATATTCAAGACTATTACATATACATACATGCTAGAGTAGTAGGTCTGTTAATACGAGACTACTGGAAACTCCAGCTGTCCCTTCCTTACTTTTATGAAACGTGTTTTCCATCATCGAAGGAAAGCCACTTTTCCGTTTTTTTCCAGCTGCTCATCGAGGTAATTCCACACAATGAGTCGCGCTCTCTGGAGTGCGCGGTAGGCGCCATTATGAGGCCTGCGGCTCGCTTCCGCTAAACAGCGTCGCCGCCGCAGTAAGTACAAGGTCACTGTCAGACCAGTCGCACAACCAGCCCCTGCTCTGTTCTCATGCGGGATGTACTAATGCCAAAGAGGCGTTGTACCATTTGCCAGACGCATTTAGCCACCGAGCACTCAAACATAGCATGGTGTGCCCTTTCCCTTCTGCCGCCGTTGGGACAGTGGTAATTGCGCTAACCTCTCATGCGTAGGCAATGCCCGCCATCTTCTGAACCAGTAAAACACGTGAACTTCATCAGGAGCGCGATTGTAACGCCATATTTTTCAATTTTTTACACTATTTTTTTATTGCTCATCTTTGCTAAGTGTGCCATTTGTCACCATTTCACTGATCTCGCGTGGAGATACTCTTCCAGATTGCATGAGGCCGTTGATTTCACGGTTCTTTTTAAATCACTACCAGCTCTGTAAACTTTAGTGGCGTTTCAGCCCGCGGTGCAATGTACTGAGTGAACGTGAAAGTTTTCTTTAGTGTACTACTCCATCACATAATTAGCCTGTACCTTGTGCAATTGCGGTCATCAAAGAGCTGCTGTGTTCTTTTTGTAGTCAATGCTCTTGTGAGTGGTGGTAAGTCTAGGGGACCAAGGACTCCACGGCTTATGGGAAGCTGTAAAAGTTTTCTTTGAACCTTTGCCGGTTTCTCTCTCCAGAGGAAGGCTCCCACAGTGGATGCGAGGCGTCCGTTGTACGGTGAGTAAAAGTGCAATGTGTACTATGCAGAACAAAAACGCACACGCCTGAGTCTTGATGACTGTTTCTCTCTCGCCGTTAGTGACAGGTTGAGCTGCATATCTGTTGATATGATGTCCGTGGATCTCCTAATCGTTCTTTCCCATGCCTCTCTGAACATCTCCTTCTCGAAAGTAGTCGCCTGGCACCTTAACAGCTTTAACATATCCGACATCCCCCCGCAGTGCTGCTGCAGTTCCCTGAAACTCCAGAAACGCAATGCTTTACATTTCGCTCTGTTCAAAAAGCGCCGGGCAGATTGGAATACTCATAGAAAACGTCATGGAATGTACGACAGGTAGAGAACTTACGATAAAATGCCGCTGCATCGGCGTACGCGGCAATCTTAAAGGTTTCATGGCCTGGAATCGCGAAGCCCCGCTCTATGCAGTTTATCGCCTTTCTAACCAATGGCTCTCAAGACAAAATTGTTAATACCGGGAACAAAGGACAGCCCTGCCTTACTCATTTCTGTATCAGAAAGCTTCTGGCGACTTCGTTGTTGACATACAAACAGCTTGCTAGATCCTGACAGAGCATTTCTTCAAGTCGCACATACTGTTCTGGGAGGCCAAGGAGTAGGAAAACAGAGACGAGGTACCTGTGTACTCCTGAGATCTGTTTTTGTTTGGCATATGCGAAAAGGTCTCATTATAATTGTAAGAGGCACGAAGACTGAGCGCCGGGGTACTGTACATGACTGCAAGGGTGACACAACCTCCTCCAAAAAGGCTGCAAAAGCCGTGACAGCAGCGTGGCTACAAACTTCTAGTCTGTGTTTAGGAGGGTAATGGGCCTCTATGATTTTGGATCAGAGAGCTCCATACCCTCTTTCTGCAAGAGAGTTACTTTTCCTTCGCGAAAGGACTGCGGTTTTCGGCTGTCTCATAACAAAAGATCGATGAGGTCAGCCATTGCATCTAACAAGATGTCGAAGAACCGCAGATAAATCCCAGTGAGTATTCCTCCTGGGTCTGGAGCCGTGGACGCATTCATTGATTTTATGGCGTGCCATACTCCTTTATCCGTTTCTGCACATACTACTAATGAGTCTTCCTGAGCCAGCGATGGAAAGCGGTAAAAAAAAAGCCGAGAGTTTAGCTCCAAACTAGTCATCCTGTGCATCATGCTCTGCAGCAAACAAATATGAAAAGCAGACAAGGCAAATCTCTTCAACTTCATCCGGATTATTACTAACGAAGTCAGCCTTTCTCAGCGCCTCATCGATGTAACGGGACGCGGAGAAAGGATGCATCGACGAACACAGATTCTTTGCGCGAAGGCCAAGTTCCCGGTTTTGTATGCAGGTAAGTGGAGTTCCTGTGCGCATATTAGAGCCTGGGACATCTGCTTTAAGAAGTGTTTAACGCGAGAGTGTTCAGGAGCTCACTTCGCACAAATTTCCGTGTAGGTTTCTTTGATTGTGAGCGAAAAATCAGCGTTGTCAGTGAGCAAAAAACCTAGAAAGATACAAATATATAAATAGTAAACATCTTCGGTTCTAGTGAGAACAGAATCCAGGCCTGCTGCGTGGCAAGTAGGTGTTCTACCACATAGCTACGTCATTGCTTCAAATTGCTTCGGCGAAAAAATTACACTAAAGGGAACCATGTTGGGATGCGAAACAGCGCAGGGGTCGACCTAATGTTCCGTTCATCACAGGCACCCTGCCCGATGCTAACGCGTTCTCGCAAGTGGAGCACACCATGAATTTGACTGTAGTTGCTGTTGCTGACTCGTCCCTAACTCTTGTTAGAGCACGCCACGCTTGAGCACGTGGGTTGATTGCGCGTCTGTAGAATCTTGTTCCCCGATGCCATCACGTGATTCCTCAGAGAGTGTAAAGGGAAGAGGCCACAGCGTCTTACCTAGCCCCTTACACAGGCCCGAACGCGCTAGCGCGTGCCAGCACACAAGGTTCGCTTTAGTGCGAGATGGTGTAATTTTTTTGAAAACGGCGCCGTTGCGCCGGTGCTATAGCGCCGTTGCGAAGCAGAGGGCAACGGAGCGAGCGCGCGCCGCATTATTGGCCTCGAGATCTTGGAGTGGCGCCCTCTCGCGTGTGACGTCAGAGCGGGGACTCCGCTCTCAACCGCGCTGCAGCAGCCACTGCTCCTTTATGCGGATCGTCTGCTTCAGGCGGGAATTTTGTCGAACGAACAGCCTCGCGACGGTCCACTAACGCCTGCAACAAATGTTTTCGAGTGTAATGTTGAACTTGTTTTAGTTGCGGCCCAATCGACACGGCCAAGAAATCTTCCGGATGGCCGACGAGTGCGCCGATGCCACCGACTGCATTGCTGGTAGGAAAGTGAAACTATGTGTGAGTGTTCTCACCCGTTATCTTGTTTCCTCCGTACGATACTAATTAGTTTGGGTGTTTCTTACGATATTTCAGTAAGCGTGCCGCTCTACAGCATCTACAAGTATGTAGATAAACTTGTGAAAGGTCGCGGTGCCTCATCGAGGGCGAGGCGGTGTACGACGCAGGCCACGCTGTTGAATCCGCGTTCGAGGCCGTCAACGGAGATCGCATCACCGTCGCAGCTGTCGTCCCTCAAACAAGTGCGCAAGTACCGCCTTGTTGCACACCCCCCTGCCAATGCCCATGATTGGAGTTTGTCTCATAATGTAGGTTCAATGAGAACGATATTACGTCGTAGTTCATATTAACACCGCACAGGGCCGTCGCATGGGTATTAGAATATAACAAATAGTTAATCGCTCATTATACCACGCGCAGGGCCACATAGATTAACGTGGCAAAGGCAAGCTGGGCTGAGTTTCACGCCACGCAGCCTAACGAAAAGCTTAAAGAGCTCCGCTTTTAAAAAAGTGCCTGCACTGCCTCAGGTGAAAACATTTAGAGAATGTGCACTAAACAGCGGCAACAGGTTTCGCTTATGAATTTATGATAAGCAGTCCGCTGGGCGCGCGCTGGCCTTCATAAGTAAAATGCGTATGTACACCATCACAATGCAGCCGTAGTCTCAGATATCCTGCGCCGCTAAGCTAAGCTCTCGAGGCGCACTTTCCTGCGAGACGATTCGGAGGCCGCGTCGTCGACTCCTTGTCTAGGGGCCTTCGTGGCAGGTTGTGGGACGGCACCACACCTGGTGTAAGTCGCCTATGCTTATAGCCTGCGTGCAATAAACGGCTAAGTATTGGCGAGGCGCTTAAACGCGCTCACAAGCATACCTAAGAGTGTTGCGTACGGTGGGAAGCAGAAGTCATTGTCCGCAAAGTGCTCGCTGCACACTCTCGATGAAGGCGTGGGTGACTTTCCTATTTGAGCTTGACTATCCACTTCTTCTTAGCTTGGCCTTAGGATAGTTGTGAAAGCTAACGCCTTTTCACGAGCGGACAAAGTACACTAAGGCACAGAGCAATACTTCACCATTGCGCAGCACTCGCCGCGGAGACAAGCGGCCGCAGTTCTAAGAAACAAAGAGTTCTAAATGAACGTTAAAAGCCGACCCACGGTTGTTCGAACAGCGTCAGTAGCCGCCATACGCAAGATAACCAATTGAATTGCTTTTTTCTTGAGATTTACCACAACGGTGGTTTCAACACTAGAGTTTTCTACAAACTTACTAGAGGGAACTCTGGCGCTAGTGTCTATGGGAGCTGCAACGCATGACGCTTCAGCCAGCATGGGAATGATGGGTAGTACACAGATTTGTCTAAATTTCGTTCTTTCGGCTCCGTTTGGCTGCGCGTCGCCTGCATCCGCTTTGTCGCAAAACAAAGTTCAGCAAAAGTCAGCAGTTCCACTTCATCACTTTAACTTTTTTAGGCTCACCAATTCAAATCTGGTCATGAAGTTCACAATGGTCTATCCTTTTATCCGAATCAACGCCAAAACACAGCAATAAACAAAGCCACAGGTACGTTTGAAGCCGCAAGCACGAAGACTAGGCAAATTTGTGTACTACCCATCATTCCCATGGTAGCTGAACGATCGCAGCGCCAGAGTCCCGTCTAGTTAATTTGAGGAAACTCTATGGTTTCAACACGGGCGCTGAGCCTCCGTAGCAGACGAAAGCGCGCGAATCCCAGCTCTGACGTCATACAGGCGCCGTTCGCAGCGCCGCTGGCGGCCATCGGTCGCACACCAGGCCAATACACGAGCGCACAGCTGCGCCGGAGAGAGAGAACGGCAGAGGAGAACGGGAGAGGAAAACGAAGCGGAGGCTAGCGCTCACACCACCTGCGCCGTAGGAGGAGGAGGGGTGGCGCATGCGCCACCCCTCCTCCTCCTCCGGTAGCAGAAAGAAAGAAAAGCGTGGTAGAAGAGTAAAATAAGCACCAAGCGTCGCACATCGCGAATTCTGTGACCAGGCGTCACACAATGCGAATTGCGCAACGAGTAGGTTGTTGAATGCTTCCAACCCATTACAAAGGGCTCTGCCATAATTCTTCATCGTCATCAGGCACAGCATCAACAAAGTGCGCATAATGCCTTACATGCGTTTAGCAGGTACCAATGCTCTCCGTAGAATGACAAAAAATGGCACAGTGCCTGCTGCCCCACTTCGCAAAAATTACAATGATTTATAGCGTAGTGGGTTCCTCGCAATTGCATTTGTATTGGTTGTCAAGGAAGCCCATAAGCGCATGATCCATTTCCTCGGGGTCTCAGTAAAATTACAATGATTTATAGCGTAGTGGGTTCCTCGCAAGTGTACTTGTATTGGTTGCCAAGGAAGCCCATAAGCGCATGAACCATTTCCTCGGGGTCTCAGTAAAGTTCTGCGCCCCCCCCCGCCGTCTCTCTCCCACGTCAACGTATGTTATACAGCATAAAGGGAGAGGGACATAGCGACCGGGCGTCACCCAATACAAATTACCTAATTGGTGCAAGGTCGACAGTTGGGCTAATTGGTAAGGTTCCAAATATTTTAGAGCAGCGCAATAGACGGGACAAAGGACAAGAAGTTCACAGACGATAATTGGTGGGCCGTTTAAAGCTTCCAACCCACTACAAAGGGCTGAGCCATAATTCTTCATCGTCATCAGTCGTCGTGTCAACAAAGTGCACATAATGCCTTACAGACGTGTAGCTGGTGCCTCGCTTCTCTGCAGAATGACGAATAATTGTTTAGTAGGTGCTTCCCAACTTCACAAAAATTGTGATTTATGGCGTAGTGGGTACCTTTCTAGTGTACTTGTATTGTAGCCCCAAGAGAGCTTACAACGGGCTCTAAAAACGCAGCTCTTCCAGCTTTCGCTGTGACTGTGCTGCGGTTTCAGCGCAGGCCTGGCGTTTTTTTTTGTGCATCCTCGCCAGCTCCAAATTTTAACGGGACAGCGTTAAAGAACTCGTGTAGCAGAAATACCGGTGTCGGCGTCGGTGAGGCTAGCAATTGAGAAGGCGATGCGCACGGGGCAGATTACGCTATCGCGTTCTACTCTTAAAGGCGAAGCTCAAGCGCACTCCTAGTTTTTTCGGTAAATTAACGATTATGCAAGAAATTAACGTCACATGCAAGAAAATTACCGGCATGATATATTTTGTACACTCACAGATGTAGAGGGAGTATTGCAAGAGCAGAGCAACTGTATTACTCTCGCCAGAGTTCTCTAACGCCGTGGGGGAGTAGTGGAGAGTTAGCCGCGGAGCGTACTCTTTCCTTGAAGGCAGAGTAAAAGAGACCGCGAACTCTCTGCTACTCAGATAGAGTTCCCAGTCCACGGAACTCCCGCCCCGACGTAGCGTGAACAGCATCGGGAGCCCTCCCAAGCAGACGGAGTAGAAACTAGCGCGAGCTTCTGGCCGACGCCGCACAGCGATATATAACTGTCTCTTAACCATAATCTTACGAGCGTAGCACCACAGCTGTCATTTTAATGTGCAAGTTAATAGGATAGCTTTCAGTACTAACGAACGAAAGTGTTTGTGATCGTTAACCTTTGGTTTCTGAAACGCCAACAGAGGCAGCTTCGAAGCCTTGAACATCGGCAACTTCTAACGCATCGACAACTTAGTTTACGACACAAACTAATTTCCACTGGAATAAGGTAGACACTAAAACATTATTCTAATAAAAAAAAGACGCGAAAAAAAAAAAACGTCTGGCAGGAGTAATCGAACCTGCCACCCTCAGATTCTCAGTCAAGTTCTCTACCACTACGCCACGCTCCAATTTTTTCCTTTCTTTCATGGTATTTATTCAACATAGGATAGCACTTGGAAGCAATTCAATACAGACAAAGAACTTATTTGTTGATTATGCTCTTATCGCAACACAATGACGAACAGACGGCACTACAGAATGCACAATCACCTGTATAGTGAATACATCAAGTAACTGATTTTCCAATTGTATGCCAGAACAGCGGTAAAGATAAGCACCTCACCAATGCCGTATACCATTCTGGTTCATATTCCATTTGCTCGTAGACATCTCTTAGCTCATTAGGTTGGCCACTCAGCTACGCCACGCTCCAACACAACTCTCTTGCCGTAAAAAGATTAGTCAAGACAGAGCTCACCGCTCGACTTCATCTTACGGGTCGCATACTGAAGATAGACGCGATTTTCCTTTTCCAATAAAATTCGCGTCTTCATAACACACACGCTGACGACCACGATGACATTGAACAACATGTATTTTCTCGCGCTATCGACGATACACCCATGCAGCGCCCGTGTCAGTGTATTGATTTGCATCTCAATCGATAGGTGCAACTACATACATAACCGATCGCCAAACACCAATTGAACGTGCAAGAAAGTATGCCATTATGTTAGTTCAACAAGGCGTACTAATTGACAAGTCTGTCTGCGAAGTGCCGGTGAGTGCCCCCGGCGGCTTTCGGTGGCTGCCGGGATGCGTTTGCTGAAAGCGGCGTCGTAACGATGCCATCGCTTCTTGTACGAACACCGTACGCATGAAAAATGGTTCATTCAGGTTAGCCGATACTAAATCTTTACTCTACACTCATTTTACACGTCGGAATCGCGTATCCTTAAACCCAGAAGCGCCGACAGCATGTACAAACGGAACTGGGCAGGTGCGCTAGGCCTACCTTCGCTGGGAGTCGTACGGGTCATATTGAGTGCGACCGATCTCGGCGCAAGTGGCTGACGAAGGTTGAAGAATGCGCATTTTATCGTTGAAAGTTTTTCTCTGTTGCATTAAAATGCAACCGAGGTTCAGCGAAAGTGCGAGAATCGCCAGAGATGCGTTTGCATCGTGGTTATGTCGACCGGCGTTGCTTTTCTGGCGTACATGCCGCGCCTGCCGCGGCACCGCATGTCCGATGGACGCCAGATCGTAACGTCGCAAAGTATTCATCAGCCAGCCCTGGCAAAAAGATCGTCGTAAGTGTATTTGTAAGCGCGTGGCTACAACTCTCAGACTTGGGCATGAGCGGCTGTACGTCATTGAGCCGATATCGTAGAGTCCCAGCTGATATTTGCCAACCTAGTGAAAACAGTGTTGGATAACATGGTGTTTTATAGCAAAAGGTCGATGTGCCAGCAGTATCCCTGTAGATCATTGATACTTACACGTGTTCCGACTATATTTGCTGTTTAAATACGCAAAGCAGAGCTGTTGCCACCGACACTAGATGGGGGGGCAGAACACCATGGATATATAACCGGCTACCGGGTGCATGGCTCTGTGCCGCGCTAGTAGTGCATATGTTCAGTGTTGCTGTGTTGTGTGTATGAATGAGTGTGCGGATGTGAGTTATGTGTATATGTGTGGTAAGCTTCAGGCATTCCAGTAAAGTTCACTGTTACATTTTAGAAAACGCACGAAGGGTTTCTTTTTTTTTCATTTTTAGACGTTAGTCCTAGCAGCAGAGTGATTCTACTCTTGGAGGGAGTTCATGCACTCTAGCCCAACCAGCACTGTGACACTCTGCGAGGGAGTAGCGTAATTCCACCCGATAGTGTATGTACCCCATTTCAAAAGCGTGTTTTTACTCTGGCGAGAGAGCTTCTTCACTCTCGTTCAGCCAGAGTACCAGAGAGCTGTCGAGAGAGCGTGCGTACTCTGTGCAGCAGAGAGTTCCCAGCACTTCTGAAAAGAGAGTGAAATATGGGACAAGCGTTTACTCTCGTAAAGAGAGTTGCTAGAATATACTAGAATATATTCTAGTTCAATACAGCCGGCACGTACGTTGCGGAGGTCACTCACGTCACTACAGCAGATCTGGTGTGACATACTAGAACTTTCGTTGCCCCTCTTCTACAGCTACGTCAGAGTTGGCGCGCTAGCGATGGGACTCGATCGGGAGAATGGATATTTAAGTATGCTTTGGCAGTGAATTAAAATATATTATAAACGTTGCTGTGTCCGACCTTACGTGTGGAGTGTTCTTGCATATAGAGGAAACCCCTAACAGCCTCAAAATTTGATGGCACCACCGCTTAAGGGAATTTCTAAGTTAGGAAAGCACTTCCATTGTTGCCTGTTACACGATATTAGCGCACAGCTAGCTTAAGACACGCTAAGAAGTCTCCGTACTTGCTCTGGTTATATTGCAGGGGTCTGCTGCACATCTAAATAGTTCTACTCCGAACCTGCGTCATAAAAGCATTGCAAAAAACCAATTATGTTTCGTTGTCATCATTTAAGCGAAGTATTGCGAAATAATTAGCATTCCTTCAATGACGTCTCAAATGCATCTGCTATGAATGTCTCAACAAGCAGTGGTAGGTTCACCCAAATGAATAGTGAAATTCTTGAGTGAAATTAATAGCAGTAAATGAATGAATGAATCCGCTGTCGCACGGCTTTCATGGCGTCGAACTGGCTGGAATATTTGGGAGCTTGCTCCTTATGCTCGGGGCTTGCCCATCGCCAAAGTAGCCGGGCGTAACACAGGTACAGTATAACCATCTCAGCGCACGCTCGCGCGAAGAGAAGTTTTCTTCCTCTTGTTCCTCGAGCGTCTATGATGATGATAACGCAGGCAAAACCACATATCGCGTAGCCAACTGTAGCATGCGGCGCTCGCTCCACTCCGGCGCGTGCTCTAGTTTGATCGGAGACCGCTAGAAGGCCACAACTGTGCGCTTCCTCTCTCTTTCGACAGTCGTTAGTCAGTGCGCTTCATTACTAATAACATGAGCGAAGAAGACAAGGCAGCGAAGCGGAGGACTCGCGAGGCAGCAGTTATGCGGGCTCGCCGCCAAGACACTGCTGTGAGAACTCACGAGGCCGAAGAGAGACATCAGTATCGTGCGAACTCTGAGATACAAGCCTGCGAAGCCGAAGCAGTGCGGAGGTGGCAAGAGAACCTCGAAGAGGTACGGGCACGGGATGCAGCGCCCAAGCGCCGAAAGATATTGCTACCTGAAGTTAGTGGCGCCGTCGCGCGCTTTAACCGCGATTTCCTCGACCACACGTTGGGCCACAGCTGCAAGGTCTGCGACCACTCGTGGTTCGATAACCTGATCACAATCGCTGCTATAGGCACCGTCCACTGACCAGGGGAGCTGCGTTGCACGCACTGGACCGTCCCAAGTTCGATGTCATTGGCCGTTAGGGGCACGCAGAAAAGAGACGCGCGAACGCGTCCCCCGTGTAGCCCGGCCACATTCCGCCCACTCATTCAGAGAAGGAGACGCGCACATCGCGTTCCATTTTGACCACCCCGTCTCATTATTGCGTTTTTTATCCGCTAGGTTTTGCGTTCTGGCGCTGCAGTTACACTAGAAAACTCGACCGCACGGTGCCTATCCGCCTCGTGCATCGGTATGGTGGCGCCACCGCTCGGCTCAGGCGGTTGTACCCTCTCACAAACCCCCATAGGATCCCATGCATTTTCAATGAAGTTTGCGATTCCGTTGCGCAAAAACAGACTAGCGCCATCTCTCGACAATACGCCACACCGACGACGCAACACGTCCTCTTGCTTCCACCGACTGGCCATGCTCAAAGCTAACTCCTCTCTCCACTTTCTTTTATTTCTTTCGGTGGCCGTGAGAGCGCAGTAGCGCACCTGACAAGACCGGCTGGGCTCGTCGCTTTCGTCGCGTCTTCCTTGAACGTTGCAACGTTAATATTGTGTTAAGGCGGTGGCCACACGTCGGACGATGAGCCCTGATTTCGTTCAGCTGCCATCTCATCAACAGCAATGTTTCAGACGCCTCAGCTGTGTACTTTTGTCCATTGGTTGCTGGACAAGATGGCCTCCTGCAAGACCACGTTTTTCCAAGTCAGCTGTGTGTGTAGTTCTCGGCGTCGTAGCAGTTTGATGACGCGAGGACGTCACCTGGTGCTACATCGTGGGAACCGCTGAAGTGACTGCAAGCTTGACGACATTGTGCCAGAATATTCTAGCGTACTGTACGCGCACGATTGTGCTACACTTAAAATACCGCGCTTGGCCTCGCGCGTCAACCTGGTACGCCTGTGTGCAACAAGTGTGTTGTTATCGTTGTTGCGTCGGTTAATATTGAATTGCAATTGGAATACCGTTTTTGCAAAGGTAAGTGAAGCTGTAAGTAGTTGCCCTTCTATATGCTCGCTACTCCACGAACATTACTTCCAGAATCGCATTTTATGTTGAGCTGCACGTACCAAAGGAGAATCTAGCATACGAGATACATTACACGCGTGCGCATCTCCTGTATAAATCTGAGTAATGCCACGCGTGCGCATTTCCTATATACGTGTGAGTAATGCCATGCTCAATTTAAAGCGCATGTGTTAGAGGATTGTGGCTTCAATGGTGAAAGTGATTAGATATTCCGAAATATGTGATTGCAATGCAGTTAGAACTTTCTCATTAGTTAACGCGGTCTGTGAACAAAAAAACGCTGTGTGAATGTTTGTTGGTCATTTGCTAAAGTACTTTCACGCATTATCATGCAGCTGTGTGACGGCTGGTAAAACGTTGAGCAAGTTAGATTTTGGTTTTCTTGGCCTAGATGAGTGCTAAGAGTGTTGGGCGAAGATAAGAACGCGTGTCTTATGTGCGTTTCTTGAGCAGGCATACAGCCGTAATAGTCATTGTAGTTGAACTGTTTGAGGTGTTCAATAAAACAAGAATGCTGTTTTGTACTGCAACAGTTTTTATTTCATCTGTGTTAACAGATCTCGCAAACAACATGGATACATGCACGTAAGAAACGTACGCAGTGCATCGCGCGCACGCATAAAAAGCGGGCCTGTCATTTTAAAACAAATAATATAGAACAATCGACGTAACAGACGGCATGGTTGTCTAGTGGAGCAGCGTCGGCAGTACAAATATCAAACCAGAATGAAAAATGAATAGAAAAACGGCGAGTAACGGGCACTTTGCCCACGGCTTCCATGAGCCGCCCGTATCCACCTTTCGCCACCGTTCGCCGTTGGTGGCGCCACCAGTACAACTGAAAGCAGCGCGCACGAGGCGGATAGCAACGTTATAGGCACCGTGCAGTCGAGTTCTCACGTGTGACTGCAGCGCCAGAACGCACAGCCTAGCGGATAAAGAAAGCAACGTCGAGACGGCCCAGGGACAAAATAAAATAGCGATGCGCGTCTCTCCTCCTCTGCATGAGTGTGCAGACTGTGGCCGGGCCAGAAGGGGGGACGCGACCGAGCATCTGTTTTCTGCCTGTCCCTAGCGGCCAATATCAGCCAACTTGAGATGGCCCACAGCGAGCGACGCAGCTCCCCCTGGTCAGTGGACGGAAGTAAAGGAATTGTACGCAGCATTCACGGTTTACCCAATTATCTCCGAGCCGGCACCTCAATTATAGTGTACTAGAATTATTCTAGTACACTATAACCTCAATCATCATTCACTTCGTGGATATGGCGTGATTTTTTTCATTCAGGGAACTCGCTAGCTGACGCTGCCTGCGTCGGCGTTGTCTCTAGCGGGCGAGAGCGCGTTCTCGTTCCTCGCGGTCTGATAGTTCAGCGTTCATCGCAGAAACAGCGTTTCCATGGTCAACGCGTGCTGTTCGCTCTCTGTCGCACACGGCGAGCGCTGAGGCGGTGGCACATTCACTTGCGCTCAAGCTAATGGACAGGACGCGACGGTGCAGGCAAGCAAAAGGGTCACAACAATGCCGGAGACGACGATGCACCGCCGACAAGCCGAGACCATATTGTGCTTCAAACGCCGCTAGGGGCGCCGAAGAGTGCAGACCCGCTGGCATGGAGCTCCGAAATTTTCGGTTTTTTGGTCAGTTTGTTCCGTGTGCGGCAGACGTTTTTGGTTGTGACTTGAAACACGAACATTTTCGACGCCTTTGGATACCAGTTTTGCTGGTGAAAACCTGCCTTCTCCCGTTCTTGCGACCCTGGACGTACCAGGACAAGTGTGAAGCCTAACCAGTAGGCAGCAGCGACGCCTCCAGCGTCTTGACGGGGTATGAGCAGCCGATCGCCGCCTCTGCTCCTGTGGCTCTGGACGCGGGCCGCTCGCGTTCTCCTCGCCTTACTGAAGAATCTCACGACACCGATGGCATGGACTGCCGAGAGGCAGACGCACATGATCTTGCGACATCGTGAGACTCTAATACCTCGGACGCCGGCACTCCCAAGAAGCGGGAGCTGGATGTAGATTGGCAGTTAGCGCTGACGCTACGTCAGCGAAAGGCACGGGCTCGAGAGCGCAAGCAACAGACGCCGGACCATCACGGCGTCCCCAGCCAGCCACTGCGCTCTGCCGAACGGACCAAGAAGCGTCCGCGCAGGAAGCCGAAATATCACAGACTGCCTCCTCTGACCAGAGACGATTTCAAGGTCATAGTGAGGCCGCACCAGGGCCTTCCCATAAAAAGTCTCACAAACCCGACGCTCGCCGACGCGGTGATTGCCGCGTGTGAAGGCTTGATTACTATGAGCAGTTCTTGCTTCGCATCAAGCCTGCCTCGAACATCGTTATAATCTTTATGCCGCACCAAGATGTTGCAGTGAAAGTAAGTCGCATCACTAGTTTATGGTCAATGGACGGCCGCATGCAGTCAACGCTTATGTGGTGACCGGCGAGGGCGCCTTCGAGGCGTAATACACGGACTTCAGCCACACACCCCATCCGAAGAAATTAAGACAAATCTCAGGGTGCGTACCCAAGGCGTGGAAATCCTCCAGGCACGGATGCTCCTCGACACGAAAACGGCACTAATCACCTTTATGGTGGACTTGTACCTCGCTTCGTCTATTATCGTGGCGGAGTGCTTCCTTGCTACCCCTACAAGAATAGCACGCAAGTGTGCAAAGTTTGTTACCACATTGGTCATAGGTCCGACGTATGTCCTCAGCCTGACACTCTGGCGTGTCGAATTCGGGGCATACGAGATCCTGTTTCCAGTCACGAATGCTCGCCCAAGTGTTCAACCTGCGGCGAAGGCCACCTCACGGCAGATCGCACTTGCAAGAAGAGGCTGAAACCTCTGTGTCGCAAACACTCCAAGACTTAACACGTAAACCTCGCACTCGCCACGAGGGCACGGTTCGACAATGATGAAGAAGCAGCTCCACTGGTTCAGCTTGGAAGCCGAAGTCCTGGATGTGGACAGGCCCGGCCTGCCACCTGCCTCCGATAGTTCCCGCTCCAAGGACCAGTCGCTGCAAGGACGGTCACAGTCGCAGTCTTGGTCAAAGTCCCGGTTAAGGTCCCAGTTAGTCCCAGTCAAGGCCTTGGTCGAGGTCCCGTGTTCCTTTTAACCGCAACAAGACCCCGCATCTCACTCCTCCAAAGGCCACAAGGCCATGGCCGTAGAAAGCCGCGTCTCCCTCTACTCTTGTCACTAACAATCCAGAGTATCAACGAATTGTAGCCGAGAACAAATGCCTTCGCGACAGTCTTCCTTCGCGAGAGAAGCAAACAAATTCCTTCGCGAGAAAGGAGTTGGCATGCCTCAAAGCTAGCCAGAGACAAACCCCACAGAAACAACTTCGCCACCCGGTTGGCCACGTTTCGTGCCAAAATGAAATGTCTTCAGGTTCAGCTGAATGTATCCTTCCGCAAAATATGCAGCAACTCGAAAGCATGCAGGCTTTTCAGCAGCACATGTATTCCGAATTTCAGAATCTTAATGGTTATGTCGACGAATCTGTCTCTAACGCTAAAAGTATCTCAAGGAAGCGCGCGAATGATAGCCCGAGTTCGCCGGCGACCGAAACAGGGCGGACGCCGCGGACATCCCCACTATCTATCATGGCGAATCCACCGCGTAATGTACGCACACACGTAAACCACTTGGAGATCTCGCATTGGAACTGCCGCACTTGTCATAAACGTGGGGCAACTCTACTGCAGTTCATACAGACAGCACGAGTTAAACCAGATATTATTTGTCTGCACGAAACAGGCGCCAAGCCAGTCACACTACGGGGTTATCATACCTTTTCCAGTACGGACTTCCCAAAAATCGCGACGCTGGTGGCTAAGGATATCTCATTGAATGCACATTACATATCAGGATGTCAAACTTCACACCACGTTATTGAGATTTACGCATGCAAGCGCAGCATGCCCAGCACCTTTATTGTAAATGTGTACAGTGCGTCCAAAGAAAAGGGCACTGATTTCGAAGCTCTGGTTGATGGGGCAGTCTCCCTTTTGCGCAGGCAGGATCGCCTCATTTTCCTCTTGGGTGATTTTAACGCCCCTCACACAAGCTGGGGATACGTGCGCGACACTCCAAAAGGGAGACTTTGAAAAAGCTATAGAGAATCTCGGGCTCCATCTCATCACACTACTCGCAGTTCCTACCCGGTTGGGAAACGGTGTCAGTGTCGACACTTCTCCCGACTTAACCTTTACATTAAACTCACCTGACGCCACCTGGACTAATCTCGACGAAACCTTAGGCAGTGACCACTACATCATTAGTGTGTCCATAGCCTCGCCAAAGGTCCGTCGTACTACTGGCCAGGTGACGACAACGGACTGGTCTAAATCAAGGAGGTCTAAATACAGACAAATCCCCCTACCACCAAACACCATTAAGGATGCTAAAGCATGGGTCAGTTACTTTCGTGATGCGCTTGGGTTCGTTTCTAAACGCATTGCCCTTACATCGGAATCACCGGTTGTGGACCGGCTTCTCCTTCATATGTGGGAAAGTAGACGCAGCCTATTTAAGCGATGGAAGCACCAGCGCCTCATTCGTAGGCTGCGTCTCAAAATAGCCGAAGTTTTGGAGCGCGCCAACGAATATGCTCGCAACCTCGAGACGGAAAGCTGGGTGCAGTTATGTGACTCGATGAGGGATACGTTAAGCACGGCGAAGACATGGGCTATTTTGCGAAACTTACTTCACCCTGGCAGCACGAAATCTACGGTATCCCGGAGGATCCGGAGATTGATGGGTGATATCACAGGCACGGAAGCACAGCTCTTGATAATCCTCCATGCGACATACGTAGTTGCCGCCGGTGGTCCGCCATGCACGCTTGAATACGAGGGTGCGCCAAATGCAGTGCTGGACGAGCCTTTCATAAGGGCTGAAATTTTTGCTGCGGCACAATCTGCTAAATCGAACACAGCACCGCGACCCGATCGCGTTACTAATGCCATGTTACGAAACCTTAGTGATGATTGCCTGGATCAACAAGTCCAATATTTAATGAGCAAATTTGGGAGCCTGGGATTCTTCCGCCAGAATGGAAAGAGGCCTCAAACGTACTAATTCCCAAGCATGGCAAAACACACACCTTACAGACGCTGCGTCCGGTTTCTCTTACATCTTGTCTCGGCAAGCTCTTTGAGAAAGTCATTCACACCCCCTATCACACTACCTCGAGGCTCTCGGTTTTTTCTCTACCAAAATGTATGGTTTCCGCCACGGCCTTTCAACACAGGACGTTTTCCTCCTGCTTCGGGACGAAGTACTACGCGACATTCCCTCGAGTACGGAACACATCTTAGTTGCTCTCGACCTAAAAAGAGCGTTTTATACCATGAGCCACGACTTCATCTTGCAGGAGCTCAACTCCTCCAGCTGTGGCGAACGGATATATCGGTATATCCGTTCTTTCCTCACCGATCGGACTGCAACAGTAGGCTTAGGAGACACTAGATCATCGGCTTTTCACATGCCCAATAGAGGAACGCCTCAAGGGGCCATATTATCTCCTTTACTCTTTAATATTGGGATGGCCCGCCTTGCCCGCCAGCTCGAATCTATATCAGACTTGGGCTACGCCTTATACGCCGACGATATAACCCTTTGGGCGACCCGAGGCTCTCTCAGCCACAAGGCAACTACTCACCAAGAAGCAGCGCAGACAGTGCATCTCTTTGCGGAGAGCTGCCGTATGAGCTGCTCCCCAGAAAAATCAAAATTTATTCGGGTACATGGTAGGTGTTACCGAGGTAAACCACCATTTGCACCTAAGGTAGGCGACCATCCGACACGACAGGTGCCGCGAACGCGTATACTTGGTATCTGGGTACAGGAAAATAGGCACGCTGACCACACCCTTAAAACTCTTCACAGGACTGTTAAGCAAATCGCGCGCATTGTCCACAGAGTCACGCACCATCACGAAGGCTTCGGAGAGACGGACATGCTCCGCTTAATCCATGCCTATGTAATTAGTAGGTTAACGTACAGTCTCCCCTCAGTAAGACTGAGATTGAACAAGCGGATACCCTCATTCGTGCCGCCTACAAGCGGATGCCCTCATTCGTGCCGCCCTCGGTCTATCAAACGGAACATCCACAGATCGGCTTCTTGCCTTGTGGATCTACAACACCTTCGAGTACCTTAGGGCCGCATTCCTCATTTTGCAGCGCGAAATACTTAGTCTGACGCCCTCGGGTAGGGAAATCTTATGTGGCTTAGGATATCCTCTACGGCCGCATTACAGTGACGAGGATCTGGTGCCCCTTTCCGCTTCTATGCGTGCGCAACTCTATATTGCTGCTATACCGAAAAACACGGATTCCTTGTACCACCGAGCACGTCGCAACGCCAGAGCCAGGCAACTCAACGAACAGTTCGGAACGGACGCCGAGACAATTTACACAGACGCAGCCCGCTGCGGCACGCATGGCTTTTCGCTGGCCGCTGTTGGTTCGGTACGCAGCCCGGGTTTATTAAAGACGATAGTCTTTCTTGGGGAACTTAAACTCAGAAATTCTGGTCTGTCTGTCTGTCTTTCTGTTTGTCTGTCATCCGATTCAGCGCCCCGGCCAAAATTGAACCACTTGCTTACCGCCCATCCATCTTGAACTGGTACGGCTGTTCATACTTGTGAAAGTTGTCGATCGAAAAGTAAATATTAGGCATATCTGAGGCGCAACATCACTAGCTAAGTATTAGGTGGTGTGTTCCTTTAATAGAAAATACATAGATACGTAATTCTAAAGACCCTAGTTTCTAAAGCTGCGCTGAAAATGACATATGCGCGCCGACGAACGCCCTCTGCCACGGAGGAAGGAAACCCTCTGCACAATCTCATGTATCCCGACGTATTGCCAGATGGCGTCCATATCTCACGTAGCGCCTCCTCTATTGTCTTTATGCGGCATTTGCAGCGCAGCACGCAGATATGCGGCCAATTTTAAAGACGATAGTCTTTCCTGGGGAACTTAAACGCAGGAATTTCGGTCTGTCTGTCTGTCTTTCTGCTTTTCTGTCTGTCACCCGATTCAGCGACCCGGCCGAAGTTGAACCACTTCCTTACCGCCCACCCATCTTGAACTGGTACAGCTGTTCATACTTGTGAACGTTGTCGATCAAAAAGTAAATATGCGCATATCTGAGGCGCAACATCACTAGGTAAGTATTAGGTGGAGCGTTCCTTTAATAGAAAATACATAGATACGTAATTCTAAAGACCCTAGTTTCTTAAGCTGCGCTAAAATATGGCTGCGCTGAAAGTGCCTATGCGCGCCGACGAACGCCCTCTGCCACGAAGAAAGGAAACCCTCTGCACAAGGTCATGTTTCCCGACGTATTGCCAGATGGCGTCCATATCTCACGCAGCGCCTCCTCTTTCGTCTTTACACGGCATTTGCAGCGGAGCACGTAGAAACGCGGCCAATTTTTTGACCTGCACTTCAGCCAAGACGAGGTCAGCAAACACGGCGCAAGCCCTGGCGGCAGCTCTCGCCATCAAAACCAAAGACGTTATGGGGCAGCGATCTTATATCCTCATGGACTCGCGAGAAGTTGTCGTTATTTCACTAACGGCCGTGTACCTGCGTGCGTCGCCCGCCTCTTAGTTGCAACGCTAGGTCAGGAACATTGCATCATATGCCGCCCCGGACATATAGCAGAAACGGTAATGATAGAGCGGACAGTGCAGCTCAAGCTATTACTCACCGAGCGACTGTTCCTCGTCCCGATACTCGTCTGCTTCTCCAGGCTCTCCACTATTGATGCAAACTATCGGTAAATTGACTATCGATAGCATCGATAGTTTTTTTTGAAACTATTGATAGTGTACAGAAACTATCGATAGTACAACTATCGACAAACTATCGATAGTGCAATCGCTAGTACCATGGTTAATATTACTAGTGATTGGCCCGCTACGTGCTAGTTCATGCCCAAGGAGGTTAAAAAAAAATTCTGGACTGGAAGGTATCGCAACGCCTTGCCAGCAATAGTGAAGCCAGCTTTTGCCCACCAAAGAGCTCGAAAAAATGCTCTTTTCTGGCGGTGCCTACTTAGAGATCAAATGGCTTTGATCTGTTAGTGTAAATACAACTTTAATTATTAAAATAAAAGATCGTTGTTGCCGACAAAAGTAACCCGTCGACAGGAATATTGGCGATTGATCTCCAATGAAATTCGCCATGACCTTGACGCTTATTTAAGAAAACTAGTAACACAAAGACACACTTGGAGCAGTATCTGACCCGTAAAAGTTGCCATATTAAACTCGTCTGGCGTGCGGGGAAAACGCGCGCTTTCCTTCGCCAAACGCTGGTGATTTATCGTGCCCCTACTAAGATGGCGGACGCAGCCGCCATCTTTTGGTGGGTATGGCTTCACTCTTGCGCAATAATCGCCACTCCAGCAATTTTACAGCGAAAGCTGTTATGAGATCATTTAACCGGCCGTTTTTAATGCCGCAGTTGTCCGCCGCCGCCGCCGCTGGTGTCCGTAACCAGTATCGCTCGAAACCACTTGTTGTTAGATGTAAATCTAGTGTTGTTAGTGTTAGTAAGAGCAGAATAATGAAATGTATCTATAGTGATTTCATGGCTGAGTGTGCGATATCTTAGTAAAACCAATTTGAGCTGAACCATGTATCGTAAAGGTACTATGCCTAATGATGTGTATTAAATACCGAATGTGACATGTAGCTAGACAAAAATTACAGCATATCCACGGGGTGAATGATGATAAGTGGGGCGAAGCTCCGGAGGGCATCATCGGTAAACCGTGAATACGAGTAATTCGCCCCACTAAAGTAAACACGTGAGAAATGTAAACATCAAACTTTCTCGCATCGGCTGCTCAACAGTCACCTGTGAAGCGCCGGCGGTGGCCATTTCTCCTGATGTAGGGCTTGGCTGGAGAAGTTACAGAGGGATGGCCTCGGGACTAAGGCCTCGGTGAACAGGAGTATCCTCTGCAGAAACGGGTTGCGGGATCGGACTGGCAGAACCGCTTCGTGAAGGGGTGGTGAGCATCAGGCGTTGAAGTCCGAAGAACCGAAGACCCGAGCATCGTATTCCTCAGAGAAATCGTGGTTGCTGCTCGAGCACCCCACTTCGTTGTCCTGAGTTATCTAGCCGACCTTGAACACATCCGAAGAACCGATGACCCGAGCGTCGTCTTCCTCAGGGAAATCGTGGTTGCTGCTCGAGCTTCCCACTTCGTCGTTGTCAGTTATCTAGACGGCCTTGAGCAGTGTTTTCATCATATACAAGTACCGCCATCTAGCGGACACTCCACGAACTAATCATATACAAGTACCGCCATCTAGCGGACACTCCACGAACTAAACGAGAGGTGGCTTCTACATACATCGGGGACGCACGACCCACGGCTTAAGGAGCTTCGCCCATAAAAAACTCCAGGATGGAACGAGGTTCGAACCTGGGCCCTCTGCGTGGGAGCCCAGTATTCAACCTCTGAGCCATGCCGGTGCTTGAAACTGCTTTGCAAAAAGGTTCTATACAGGCTTCATGTCGGGAAGGAACCATATTAGCATATGCAATATAGCGTGGTAGAAGAGTAAAATAAGCACCAAGCGTCGCACAACGCGAATTCTGTAACCAGGCGTCACACAATGCGAATTGCGCAACGAGTAGGTTGTTGAATGCTTCCAACCCATTACAAAGGGCTCTGCCATAATTCTTCGTCGTCATCTGGCACAGCATCAACAAAGTGCGTATAATGCCTTACATGCGTTTAGCAGGTACCATGGCTCTCCGTAGAATGACGAAAAATGGCACAGTGCCTGCTGCCCTACTTCTAAAAAATTACAATGATTTATAGCGTAGTGGGTTCCTCGCAAGTGCACTTGTATTGGTTGCCAAGGAAGCCCATAATCGGATGATCCATTTCCTCGGGGTCTCAGTAAAATTACAATGATTTAGAACGTAGTGGGTTCCTCGCAAGTGCACTTGTATTGGTTGCCAAGGAAGCCCATAAGCGCATGATCCATTTCCTAGGGGTCTCAGTAAAATTACAATGATTTATATCGTAGTGGGTTCCTCGCAAGTGCACTTGTATTGGTTGCCAAGGAAGCCCATAAGCGCACGATCCAATTCCTCGGGGTCTCAGTAAAGTTCTTCGCCCCCCCCCCCCGTTTCTCTCCCACGTCAACGTATGTTATACAGCATGACGGGAGAGGGAAATAGCGACCGGGCGTCACCCAATGCAAATTACATAACTGGTGGGCCGTTTAAAGCTTCCAACCCATTACAAAGGGCTGATCCTTAATTCTTCATCGTCATCAGTCGTCGCGTCAACAAAGTGCACATATTGCCTTACAGACGTGTAGCTGGTGCCTCGCTTCTCCGCAGAATGACGAATAATTTCTTAGTAGGTGCTTCCCAACTTCACAAAAATTGTGATTTATGGCGCAGTGGGTACCTTTGTAGTGTACTTGTATTGTAGCCCCAAGAGAGCTTACAACGGGCTCTAGAAACGCCGCTCTTCCAGCTTTCGCTGTGACTGTGCTGCGATTTCAGCGCAAGCCTGGCATTTTTTTTAACCTCCTTGTTCATGCCCTTACGAACCTGAATAAACTTTTCACATTGCATCTATTACTGCCACGCGTGTTTATTGCTTTGTTTTGGTGTATTCAGGTTTCGCCCACAAAGAATGTGAGCAACGTTTGACGCAGACCCTGCCGTAATGTATGAGAAGCTTCAGGATTGTTTCAGATCTTTCGGTTAAGATTACGCGCCGGATGCGCGCCGGATGCTTATTCGAGAGCTTCCGCGAGCAACAGCGATAATGTTAGAAGGTTCGATGACTGATGTGTAAAAGGCGACACTTTTCACCGATTATCAAATTACCCGACGGCCGACGATTGTTCTCGCCGCTATCAGTGCGCAGCGTGTATCGCCTGAATATTGAGTTTTGATTTTCTGGGCACAAGTTCGCCCAAATAAGAGCTCCGTATTTCCCAGTCTTGCTGCAGCATTCTTCATCATCGCAACCGCGTGACAATACTATCGATAGTGGTGTGAATAATGGTGCTCTTGTTGGCAAGCTATATTGCCAAAATATTTGCGTTGGCCGATTATAATAATATCAGGGGTTTAACATCCGAAAACCACGATATGATTATGAGAGACGCCGTGGTGGAGGGCTCCTGAAATTTCGACCACCTAAGATTTTTAACGTGCAACTAAATCTAAGTACACGGGCCTCAAACATTTTCGTGTTCATCGGATATGCAGCCGCCGTGGCCGGGATTCAATCCCGTGACTTTCGGGTCAGCCGTCGAGTGCCATAACCACTAGACCACCATGGCGCGGCGCGATAGCCTATTATCAGCTGCGCTTTATTTATGAGCAATTTTTGGCGAAAGAAATAAATTATTTCCGCAGTGAAAATTGCGGAATATGTCCATCAATAAACTCATATCCAAAAGCAACCAGTTACACCTTACAATTAGCGAACTTAGTTCATGATAACCTCATTTTATTTTGAAATCATAAAATGCAATATAAATTTGAAGCCGCGCAGTTGCAGCACATGTAACGCCTTCCATTCCGCTACAGCTGAACAGTTTGATTTTACGGTCATGGGTCAGCATAGCACTCGGGTGAAGAACACAAGCCTGTTAATTTTCTTGTCCTTCAGCCTTATCCTCCGGCCCAACTATGTACCACGTGCGCAGAGAAGCAAGTTTATTCTGCGATGGGTTCGTGCTCTTTATTTTATACTCTCGATAGTACCATCGAATTTTTTCCTATCGATAGCGCTATCGATAGTATTTTTTACCACCAATAGTTCTAGTTCTGCATCACTACTCCCCACACTTCTCGGGATATCCTAGAACACCAGCGCCGACAACGACAGCGATACTCCCCGCCCCACTGTCGGCTAGGTGTTAAAAAAGCGCATGAGTGGCGCCGCCTGCAGACAAATGCACATCCGCACCTGCGTTTAAAACATGCCATCCACCCAACCGTATACGCGGGTGCTTTCCGGTGGTGTGGTACCAGCCAACTCTTTCTCACATTAGCTGGGAATCTTAATTAAGGCCCCCCAAAATTAACTCGCCTCAGATTACGGCGCGAAAATTCCGGACGGAGCAGTGGGAGACCTTGCTCGCCAGAGAGGAAAAGGAGGCCCAAGTGACTCTCCTGGACCAGGCGCGGCAGGCTGCTGAGGCTAGTGGAGCCCTGGACTAGGGGCACCACCCACCTGCTTCTCAAACCCCTTTTCATTTTTTAACGCGATAGCGTTAAAGAACTCGTATCGCAGAAATTTCGCCGTCGGCGTCGGCACCGTTGGTTGTGAGCGAAAAAATCATCATCTTGTCCGTGACCGAAAAATCAAAAAAGCTGCAAATAGAATAAATAATAAAACTATTGGGTCCGAGTGAGAATCGAACCCAGGCCGTTTGCGTGGCAAGCAGGTGTTCTACCACACAGCCACGTCTCCGCTTGGAGCTGCACTGAAAGTAACTTTCATGCTTCCCAAAAATACGCATCCTGTATACAGGTGTCACAGTACGAGATGTAATATCGCAGTAATATTGCAGTAAAGTGCGCACCAGGGGCAGGATATCGCTATCGCGTTCAACTCTTAAAGGCTAAGCTTAAGCGGCCCCCAATTTTTAATGAACGTTTTTCAATTCAATTCAATGTGCTTCGCCTCTTAACTGGACACTCGGGCCAGTTAGTACACTTAACCCATATATGCCCAGTGCCCTACATATAGGACGCTTCTTTAATGCACTCCAACATCGCTATTTCTTTCGCTGATGACTAGCGCCACCTACAGCCCACCAAGCAGGCCTCATTCTCAACGTGTGCAAGCCTGGACATTGCTTGCGCTTCATGCTGCCAAGTGCCGACCGCTTTCTCCGGGCAAACGCGTGCTTTGTGTGAGAGAGGTCATGGAGAGGAAGAAGTGCACGTGAAATGCCGACCGCTTTCTCCGGTCAAACGCGTGTTTTGTATGAAAGACGTCATGGAGAGGAAGAAGTGCAATGTCGCTGTGCACGTGAAATGTTTCAAGGCTTACCACACCGGCACATGGTACCCCTAATGCCCAGTGTCCTGTATGTATTATTGGCTTGAAAAACGGTGTTACGTTTACCTGGCAGTAAATCAAGAACTTATGCTTTCCCTTCAGGGTGGAAGACCACCTTTGGTGAATAAAAATTGTTTTCTTTTTCATTTTTTCTGAGTTTGGGCCTTTACGGGTTAAACTACTTACCTATCGCTATATAAGACCCTTTCGCTGTGTACAAACACAGCTGCTGGATGGCTTCCGGTTTTGTGCGCTGTCGTAGCCATGTAGCATTGGCGGGGAACAAAAGCCTGAGCGAGTAGCCCGCACATTTTCAACACTTTTCCATGTGTCTGGCTAAATATTTTAAAGAAATATTCTCTGAGCTACACACCCAACATTATAAGAGTTAGTCCTTAACTTTAAGGACCTTCCTTTTACCTGAAAGCGGAAAAAGAGTATTTCCTTACTCTGGCACAACTTAAAAACACGCTTCCTGCCTCGGCGTTAGAGTGTGATAACTGAGGTGACCGGAAGTTTCTTGGGATGCAACACGTGCTGATTCTATCGCAATCTTGAAACCGATCGAAAAGGCGAATATATATTTTGGTTGTGCATGTCCCTTGCTTTCTGAACAATTCGTAGCAGGCAAATAAGTGGCACCATTCTGCGCATTTTCACATTCTTGCAGTGTTTGGGTAAAGGATGAAATGACAACCCAATTTCCTTTTCGCATTCGTTTGGTTGTGTATGTTATGAGCAAAGCTATTTAGATATGCAGTATCAACTCTGCAATGTAGCCAGGTCAAGCATGGCGGCTTTTCAGGATGGTTTGAGCTAGGCGTGCCCTATCACATTTGGCTCTATGAACCGTGGGCGTCTCCAGGACTCAGTTTTGTATATATATTGCGATAATTCTATAGGGAACCCAAGCTCACGTTTGCGGCGCGACGACAGCGCCGGGGTGGCCGCGCTGCGGCTCTGTCGGAAAGCTGTGGAGCTTATGCGCGGCCAACTCAGCCCATTTCACTGTAGCGGTAGCGCAAGTGCGCACGCGTTCTTCTGTCGGTGCGGATAACTGGGGGGCCGTCAGCTCGACACGTTGAACCGAGAGGCTTGCTGTGCGAAGCTGCACATTTGCGTGATGGCAGAAGAGACCCCACTTAAGTGGACGTCAGGTCGGAAGTATTGCTGTGTCGTGGGCTGCCACAACAGTGCAGACAACACCAAGACACGCGATTCTCGTGTGAAACTGTATTGGTTCCCGGTCGTGTCGCACGAGAAATAAAGGCGACAAGCGTGGATAGCTGACAGCGCTGTCTCGCCTTCTATTTGGCTCTCTGAGTTCATCGCGTTCGTTTCGACTATCTGAATCGGTATGTAACGCGGCGCATGCACGCAGCGACTCAGTCATGATTACTCGCTGTCTTCTCGCATTGTGAAAGTCCAGTTACGGTTGTACGTGAAACAACTTTGTGTTTTGATTCCACGTGTTCGTGAGACCTACCCGTCGTTGTTGAACGTTTACACTCGCGTTATACCGTTAGCGTTGAGCGGTTGGTTGAATTCAACTGAACTCGGCATATCGTCAGAAGTTTGGCGCCTGCAATTCACACGTCGGGAAGGCTGTTTTATCCCGCCGGAACGGACGTCTATGCATTTTCAGCAAGCTTTGACATCGTTCTGCAGCTTTGCTTTGTTTTTGTCACTTTATTAGTGTGATATATATTTGAGCCGCTAAATGTAACTGGCACTTAATACATGCTTTGCAATTGAAACCTTGAAGTAACCACCTTCTGACTTTGTGCGATTTTCTAGCCGCGTTCACGCAACAGGTTTCGTACGCCTGTCAAGTCGATATCATAAAAGAGACTGCAAGCATGACGCGACAGTAACAAAAAAAAGGCGAGCAGTTCATCGTGCTTCGCAGTGGTTAAAGCTCAGCTAGCTGCCTCGCGTCTTAATCGGCGGGTGATTCTCTAGCGGCACGGAGGACTTGACTCTATCCTTCCCAGGAAACAGTGCCATGGCCGTATAATTTCCTTTTTAGCACGCCGCAAACGTTTGTTCACGAAAGTACATGGCTACTACTGTAAACATACCATATCAAAACAATAATCATATGATTCGTAGTCTACACCGCAGAACATCGATAGCGTGCACGGTTTCAGTTCGGAGTGCATATGGACCATTACGCATCTTTACCATAACAGAATGAGACTTACCTCGAGGTATACGTCCTATACGGTGTAATCGCGACTTGGAAAATGCATTTCGCTTTGAGTCGAGCGTCGTTGTCGTCGATCGTCTGCTCATCACCCTTAACGTGATTGACGAGCCTTTCTCATTTTATCAAGTTCGCTTTTCGGAAGTGCTTGTCCACCTGTGAGATATTTTGAACCCGCACTGCAGGCGGTACCATGTGAGGCGCCGCGAGAGCTCCGCACGTGCACAGAAGCGAGTGGCAACGCGGTGGAGAAGGCAAAACGCGCGCTGCTTACACCCCAGTTTCTCTTTTTCTGCCAGAGATGGCGCTGCCTGTCAAGAGCAGCAGCGCCGCTAAGCGTTGCTTGGGAAGCCTATGAGGGCCGCTAGATAAAATTCACCGGGTCCGTTATGCCATGGAGGGAAAAAATAGGAGGGTGCGCGCCCAACGTCCACAAGCCAGCGCTCTCAGAAGCCGCTCGGTCCACACGTTCGTGTCACATTTGGCATCATGCTCCTGTTTCATTTCCTTTCTTGGTGGGCGCCTAACAAAAATAAAAACTGACGAGCGTGCGTCCAGCGTTCACAAGCCAATCTTCTCGGATGGCGCTCTCCGCCTTGTCCTTCATGCACTGGTCAAATTCTCAGCATGCTCATGTTTCAATTCTTTATGGCTGGGCCTAAAAATGTTCACGTGAGGCTCCCTCCTAGTTTTTTCTTTCATGCCTTATGCATTCGCCAAAGACGGCTCGAAGGCGAAAGCCATCTTTTCCTAGATGCGAAGCAGTTTTTGATTGGGCCTGTGTCCGTCCATTGGCGGCCGTCCGCTTTCTACCACCTAGCATAGCCATCTGTAACATATTGAGCGCGCGCTCACGCCAAGGAGATGTCTTCTTCCTCTTGTTCTGCGACCGCCTTGATGATGATACGTGCACAGTACTTCAGGGGCCCGGGCTGCCGTATACTGTCAAAGCTTGGCGCAACGCAGACAAAACCATGTGTGCTGGCACGCGCTAGCGCGTTTGGGCCTGTGTAAGGGGCTAGGTAAGACGCTGTGGCCTCATTCCTTTATTGACGTGAGCAGCGCGTGTAATACACAAAGGACGAGGAACAGACGAGGACTAGCGCTGTTGCTTCACCTGACGTCTTTTCGCGGTTTCGTGGTTTTTGCTTATTAATTCCTTTTGGTTCTTGGTTCCCTCCCATGCCTGGCGTCATGCGCAATTCAAATGAGCGGCGATCACATGTGCCTACTTGTTCTCAGCGCTAGTCCTCGTCTGTTCCTCGTCCTTTGTGTATTACACGCGCTGCTCACGTCAATATGGAATACCAACTAGCCCGGTCACACACCTTGCTTCATTCCTTTACACTGAGCAATCATGTGGTGGCGTCGGGAAACGAGATTCTGCAGACATGCGGTGAACCAGCGCGTTGTATCCTAGTCATAACGCGCTGGCATGCGCTAGCGCGCACGGGCCTGTGTAAGGGGCTGGGTAGGACCAGCGCCCTCTAGAATATTTTCAGGCCTGCTCACTACTCCGGGCATGGCCTCTGACGTCAGTCATTTTTGACCCTCGTCTCCTGCCGAGTAGACGTGCGCATGCATGCTCACGCCGTTCAAGAGAGCAGCATTGCTAAGCCTGACGACGCCTGCCGTGGTATACTGGTGTTTCTCTTGGCGTCTGCTTGAAGACCGTGGTCTGCGTTTGTGAAGTGCTGCGTGGTGATGTGCTCGTTCACGGAATGTTGTACACCTGCAAGCTCTCCCAATGGAGCAGTGCTGTGGGCCCAAGTGTCGCCGATATTGGCGATGTACCGAAGGTTCCAGTGGTTTTATTTTCCCAAGGCGACCAAAAAGAGAAATGAGAGCGTGCCGTTCATCGGGATGACATCGATATGCATGCTCTCCGTGATTCAAAGGTATGTGTAGTCTATGCTACTTGCTTTTCAGATGTTTTAAAGGCACCACCTCTTACACGTTTAGTTATTTCGATGAAATAATGTCGTGTGCCCTTCTGACTTGTTAGCGTAAACCTTTATATAAGGCACATTTAGCTGAGCGTCGCAGACGCCACCCCCGCGATGATGTAGCGTCTCTAGAGAGTGCATAGATTTCCCGTTTTTGACGAGCGTGTCTTGCCGAGACGCGGTGAGCTTAGCTGCAAAACGACGGCGAAACGAAGTAGACGCACCTTCATTCTCCAATCAAGCGACTTCACAAGCGGTGCGAGAGATGCGTTTTGCGTTCCGCTGCTCGCACTGCGAACTCATAAAAATGGAGCAATAAACGCGCGTGGCAGTATATTCTCAGAACAGGCGTTTTTTTCCTTCAGGGTCGGTAAACATTTCGCTATTTGCGCGTAGCACCGCGGGCTTCTTTTGACTGAGAAAAGCTAAGCAGTGTCGGTGCGTGGCGTCGTGCATCTGTTTTGTACATAGTATTTCTTACCGGTGTTCCGACCACTTTTAGGGGCGAAGCTCCTTAAGGCGGCACCCGTTCGTCCCTCGTAGTCGTAGTAGTAGTGCGTAACAAGTCTTACGCTTTGACCTCCAAGGTGGTGCCAGTGGGAGATTTTTCCTGTGCGTTGTTGAACAATAAAAAATTCGCAGCGTGAGCATTAACTAAAAGCCGAATTATTCTGTCTCTCATTCCCCATTAGCAGCCATTGGCATGTTCCAGTAGGAAACGTTATGAGAAGAAGTGTAAGTGTTAGGTAAAAGCCGACTTGTTCTGTCTCTCATTCCCATTAGCAGCCATTGTTTACCTCCAAGGTAGTGCTTGGTGAGATTTCTCCTGTGCGTGATTAAACAATAAAACTTTTGTTCAAAACGCCGTTGATTGATGAAATAAACCAACGAAAGACGCCAGATGTTTTGTAAAAGCAAAACGAAAGAACGCCAGATGTTTCTAAAGCAAAGCGAAAAGACGCCAGCTGCTTAACGAAAGACGCCACATGTTTTCTAAAGCAATGGTTTTCTAAACAATGAAAATTCACAGCGCACATGTAAAATTAAAGTGCGCTGCAAATCGTCATAACTCATCGAACCTTTAGTATAAACGCGCCCGATCTCACGTCGGTGATGATGTACTGGGCAGAATTCACGGAAGATTCACGGTTTACCGATGAACCTCCGCAGCTTCGCCCACTCATCATCATTTTTGCGGTATTACAATTATGCGCCAGTCTCGCCAGCACCTTCGCCTAATTTGTTTTCTTGAAATGTGTACTGCTGCAAGTCAGCCGAATTGGGATGCCTGTAGACACCTCATGGATTTTGTTGTTTTGTAACTGAGCAAATAAGGAGCGCAGTGGAGCGGAAAGCCTGTGATAAACCGCTTTCTTAAATGGTTTTCAGGTGTGTGAGCTCGATTTCAAGCCATAACACTTAAGGACGACTACCAAGTACACCGATCCAAGAACCGGCAGGACAGTAGCAGCTCCCATGGGGCTACTCGGCTGACTCTGGACCTCTCGACGCAGTGCCGACAATTTTTCTCAGTTTACCAAATGAATAGGCAGTTTCTGCGCATCTTATGAACAGTCTGACGTGTGTGCGTGTGTGTGTGTGTGTGTGTGTGTGTAAATAAAGAATGAAGTATGAATCAAGGTTACCTTATTTATTTCGTCACTTTTCGGGGCCATCAACTTCGCATTTATAAATCGGTCACATTTTCGATAGCGCACAATCTTTTCTTATTTTTAAGTGGAATAATAAGTCGCTTACAGACCAATCACCAAAAAAACTAAAGCGTAACACATTCCTTAAGCCAGCGCCAATGCCGACGCAAAAGGCAATATAAAGCTGTTACGCATGTAAAACTAGCCGGGAACGCTTTATCATTTCATAGGAGACGATAGTGGCAATGGCTTCACTGTCTCCCGCACGTTCGCTCGCTCGGTCAAGACGCGTGACTTCACGGCGGCAGTGAGCAGGCCTGAATTTTTTTTCTAGGTGGCATTGGTAGGACGCTGTGGCCTCTCCCCCTTACACTCTCTCAGAAATCAAGTTGTGGTGCCGGGGAACGAGATTCTGCAGACGCGTGATGAACCCGCGTGGCGTGCTCCAACAAGAGTTCGGGACGAGTAACAGCAACAGCAACTACAGTGAATTCATGGTGTGCTCCACTTGCAAGGACGCGTTAACATCAAGCAAGGTGCCCGTGATGAACGGAACTTTAAGTCGACCCATGTACTGCTTCGCATCCCCACATGATTCCCTTTAGTGGGAAATGGTGTAATTTTTTTTTCTTTGCAGTCGATGTATAGGCACCGTGCAGTGGAGTTTTTCATTGTGACTGCAGCGCCAGAACGCACAACCTAGCAGAAGAAAAAGCAATATTGAGCCCAGCCCGGATAAGATGCGAACGTGGTTCGCGCTTCTACCCCCGGCATGAGCGGGGGGACTGTGGCAGGACTGCATATAGCGCCAGAAGGGGACGTGTGCGCGCGACTCCTTTTGTTCGAGCACCTAGCCGCAAATGTCAGCGACCTTGGAACGTCCGCTGAGAGCTCCTCGTGAGAGATCCTTGTGACTGTGTCCTTTGTGCGCTGCTTCATCAAATATCATGGCTCACCACCTAGCAAATCAGTGCATAAAAGGAAGGGGCAATAAAATTTCACTAAATGCATTTTAAATGTTTTTGTTTCCGAAATTGAGCAGAAATTGTCGAATATACATATGATACTCAAACAAATGGAAACACTAACTTGAAAGTTTTGCAGCACGGCAACATGAATAAACATGGCAAATATGCAATCTGCATCTATAAGAGCATCTAAAACTAAACAAGGTATTCATAACTAAATTTAAGACATCATTGGAATGTTACCTGCCTTTTTTTTCTAGTCTTCTCCAACAATCATTATAGGCAAAACGACCTGCAGCGTCACCGCCATCGTCACGGGCGCACCGCGTCTGCTGATGGAACATGACACCTAAACGGGAACGACGACACCTGTACCGGGTACACAAGGAGAGCTTCGCTGCAAGTATGTAATATTTCCGCCACAAGAGCGAAGAAATAAATTCGATGGAAAGAAATGGTAATGATATTGTTACGGGGATTATATATTCGGCAAGCACTGGTCGAGCTAAACTGCACACAGTGCACAGGAACGCAGGTCAAAGGCAGCTCCAGACTCTGCCCCACAGCAGCAACGTCGTCGTCGTCGTCTTCATCCATCCGGTATCAATGCGGCGCCCGTGCCAGAGTGACCTTTCCATACCCGTGACATTACCCCGGTCGGCAAAGCACCGTCCCGGTGCCTGTTATGGTTAGAAGGGCGTGTCACCATTGTAGGGCTTCAGGCGAGAAACATGCACGATGTCAGTTCTGGGTGTAGCAGTCGATGAGTTAGTGGCCGGGGAAATCTCATAGGTGACAGGTGTCACCTGGCGCAAGACTCGGTAGGGCCCAACGTATCGCGACAGAAGCTTCTCGCAAAGGCCAACACGACGAGATGGGAGCCAGAGTAGAACGAGAGAGCCAGGAGGAAAATCGGCATCCCTATGTCGACTGTCATAGAGGGACTTCTGTGCAGTCTGGGATGACGAGAACCGAGCGCGGGCTACTTACTGTACGTGCGATGAGAGCACGGGTGATGGCATCTTGAGCGTATGAAGTGGTGGATGGAGGGTCAGGCGCAAGCAGGGTGTCGAAAGGTAGTAAGGGATCACGACCAAAGAGAAGATAAAAGGGTGAGTAGCCGGCAGTTTCATGACGCGACGAGTTGTAGGCGAAGGTGACGAACGGGAGGGCAGTGTCCCAATCGCTGTGGTTGTCAGAAACGTACATGGAAAGTATGTCCGTCAGTGTGCGGTTGAGGCGTTCGGTCAGCCCGTTAGTCTGAGGATGGTAAGAAGTCGCAAAGTTGTGTCGAGTAGCACAAGATCGAAGTAAGTCCTCACCCACACGAGACAGGAAGCAGCGACCACGATCTGTGAGTAAGTGACGAGGAGCGCCATGCTGGAGAATGATGTCGTAAAGAAGGAAATCTGCAACGTCCGTCGCGCAGCTGGTCGGTAGAGCTCGAGTGATAGCATACCGAGTAGCATAATCCGTAGCTACTGCGATCCACTTATTACCTGTTGTTGAAGTTGGGAAGAGACCTAGCAAGTCCAACCCCACTCGATAAAACGGCTCGGCTGGGACTTCAATAGGTTGAAGGCGTCCGGCAGGGAGAGTTGTAGGCTTTTTTCGGCGCTGGCACAGGTCACACGCAGCGACGTAGCGGCGGACTGAACGATAAAGGCCCTTCCAGAATACCCGTCGTCGAACGCGGTCATAGGTTCTGGATACGCCTAAATGTCCAGAAGTTGGCGCGTCGTGAAGTTCTTGCAGGATGTCCTTGCGCAGATGACGCGGGACGACGAGTAAAAGTTCAGCGCCATCGGGGTGTAAGTTGCGGCGGTACAAAACGTTGTCTTGAAGCAAGAACGTGCTCAGTGAAGGGTCGGTATCGCCGGACTGAGGCGGTCACTGATGGAGCGCAGCGATGGGTCGCGGCGTTGTTCATCCGCCACCTGCAGAAAGTCAGTGATGGCTAAGATGCAGTCATCAGCTTCCACCTCAGTGGAGTTGGGTGGATCAACAGGGTGTCGTGATAAGCAGTCGGCATCGCTATGCAACTTGCCAGATTTGTACACTACCGAGAACGTGTACTCCTGCAATCGTAATGCCCATCGGCCTAGTCTTCCTGTGGGATCCTTAAGTGTTGATAGCCAGCAGAGGGCATGATGGCCTGTGATAACTTGGAATGGGCGTCCGTATAGGTACGGACGGAATTTCGCGATAGCCCAGACGAGAGCTAGGCACTCCCGCTCGGTAATGGAATAATTCCGTTCCGAATGTGACAGAAGGCGGCTAGCGTATGCTATCACACGGTTTGTGCCATTCTGTATCTGAGCGAGTATAGCACCAATGCCATGGCCACTTGCGTCGGTGCGAAGCTCTGTTCGAGCGGTTGGGTCAAAATGAGCCAACACAGGTGGTGATGTGAGCGCGGAAATCAGCGACGCAAAGGAATGTTCTTGGTCGTCACCCCAGGAGAAAGCCACGTTCTTTCTGAGGAGATCCGTGAGTGGCCGAACAATTTCCGCGAAGTTGATGACGAAACGGCGGAAGTACGAGCAGAGCCCCAGAAAGCTGCGGACTTCTTGTTTGGAACGTGGAACCGGGAATTCGCGGACAGCGCGGAATTTGTCGGGGTCGGTTTGGACACCAGCAGCGTCAACAAGGTGGCCAAGTAGTTTAATTTGACGGCGTCCAAAGGTGCACTTCGACGCATTAAGCTGGAGGCCAGCACAGCGAAAAACGTCAAGAATGGCCGACAGACGTGGAAGGTGGCTTTCAAGGTGGGTGAGAAAACAATGACATCGTCCAGATAGCAAAGGCAGGTCGACCATTTAAAACCGCGTAGGAGAGAGTCCATCGTGCGTTCAAAAGTTGCAGGAGCATTGCACAACCCAAAAGGCATAACCTTAAATTGGTAAAGGCCGTCGGGTGTGATGAACGCTGTCTTCTCGCGGTCGCGGTCATCGACAGAAATCTGCCAGTATCCAGATCGAAGGTCAATTGATGAGAAATACTTGGCACCATGGAGGCAGTCGAGCGCATCATCAATTCTAGGTAGAGGATAGACGTCCTTCTTAGTGATTCGATTTAGATGGCGATAGTCGACGCAGAACCGCCAGCTGTTGTCCTTCTTTTTGACAAGCACCACAGGTGATGCCCAGGGACTTGAGGAAGGCACTTGAGGATGCCCAGGGACTTGAGCTGCCTTTGACCTGCGTTCCTGTGCACTGTGTACAGTGTTAGCCGACCAGTGCTTGCCGAATAAATAATCCCCGTAACAATATATCAACCAACGCTTAGAAGTTAACTCGTTTAGGAGTCGATCTCGCGTAAGTCTACAGAACCTTGGCATGAGGGAATACGGCCGCTCCATCAAGCAAAACAATTATCGCGCTTAAGCTGTGAACGCGAATTAAGCTGTGAAAGCCACAGCCTGTACGAGGATATGAACTGTCTACTTATCAAGCCAAAGATAGCGCGCCCAACTGCATCTTTCGATAAAAGTTCGCAGCTGCTGCCCGAACGAACGCAACCACCAAGCTCCGCAAACCCTTTGTGGCACTCATACATGCTCCTCCAAATGACGGAGCCGGCGGCGCCTTTCACCTCTGCTTTAGGCGCGCCAGTTTGCAGCCTTCCAAGCTTTCGCTCGTCCATGTTACCGAGTTGCGGATCGATGTTATCTATTTGGACTTTATACGGGACGTAAGGGTAAGTGCAAAAATGGGCCTCGAGTGTCCATTTTTTAAATGCGAAGCATTTTTAGCGAACTTCTGCGACCTTGAGCGTCTCTATCTATCTATCTATCTATCTATCTATCTATCTATCTATCTATCTATCTATCTATCTATCTATCTATCTATCTATCTATCTATCTGTCTATCTATCTATCTATCTATCTATCTATCTATCTATCTATCAAGGACATAGCCAAGGGGGGAAGGGCTTGGGGAGGTTCAAGCCCTTCCTGAAAATTTTCAGTTTCGCTTGCGTATATATGCACGCACACATAGAAACGCACGCACGAACATACACAAAGTTTGGTTCAACCCACTCCGAGAAAAATTTCTGGCTACGCCCTGCTATCTATCTGTCTAGCCGCCTACGACTTTGTGCTCTCCTGGCCGTTTCGTTAATCGGATGTATACCAAAATTAGTGTGGCATAACATGACCTTATGACGAATATAATGACAGGTCATAACATGAAAAATCGTGATATGCATGGCATGAACAGCATGACTACATTCCACGGCCTTGAGGCTCTTGCGACCGTTCCGTTAATTTCATATATACGAAATTGGTATGGCGTGACAAGAGTTCATGACACATATAATGACAGGTCCTAAACTTGCAAATCATGACAACGCATGTCATGTGCAGCATGATTCAGATGACAGGGTCTCGGGGCGCTCGCGGCCGTTTAAATGAATGGATATATACGGAAACTGGTATGACAAGACATTTCTGTATGACGAACATTACTGACACGTGGTAACATGAAAATCATGACATGCATGTCATGTACGACATGGTTTACATGGCACGCTCACGGCGCAGTCGCGGCCGTTTTGTTAAATTGATATACACCAAAATTGGTATTGCGCGATGTGACTGTACGAAGAACATGAATAACAGTTGGTAACATGAAAAGCATGACACGTATGTCATGATTTACATGACACGCTCATGATCATGCGCGGCGGCTTCGCTAGCTTGATGTACACAATTGGTATTGCGCGAAGCGACTGTTGACGAACGTAAATGAGAGGTGGTAAAATGAGTCATGACAGTACGACATGATTACATGCCATGCTCACGGCCCACTGTGGCCGTTTCGTAGATAGAGATATACCCAAACTGGTATTTGCGGAACGCGAGTGTATGACGAACGTAATGAGATGTGATAAACACTGAAATTATGCCATGCATGGCAATGTCGACATGATTACTGTGTTGCTCTTGGCACACTCTGGCCGTTTTTCTAGATTGATACATCAAATTGATATTGCGCGACGCCACTGTATGACGAACGTAAATGAGAGGTGGCAACGTGCAAGTCATGTACGACATGATTTACATGCCACGCTCATGGTGCATTCGATGCCGTTTTGCTAGCCTGATATGCACCAAAATTGTATTGCGTGGTGTGACTGAATGACGAACATAAGGAACAGCTGGTAACATTAAAACTATAATAGCATGTCATGGTGGCATCATTTACGTGCCATACTCATGCTGCACTCGCTGCCATTTCGCTCGTTTGATATACACCAACTGGCACTGCGCGATGTGACTGTATGACGAACATAAATGACAGGGGTTAACATGCGAATCATGTTATGCATGCCATGATCGGTATGATTTACATGACACTGTCATGGTAAGCTTCCGGCCGTCTTGTTAACTGGATATATACCAAAATTAGTATGACACGAGTGCGTGATGAACATAAATCACAGGTCACGCATTGTATATACCAGAATACACGTTTCAGTGGCATGGTGTATACCAGATTGTGCATGCATGCGTGCATGGCAAACATGCGATATATTGTGAACTAGATGCCATGGCATGAACTATTTCATTTGACTCAATGACAAATAAGGCAATGTATGCAGCTCTTTCCTGGCTGCTTCGCATTACATCGATTCCCACAGTGCGTGGGATCGACTGGATTTGTTTGCTATTCCAATTAATATTGTCAGGATTTTACGCGGCAAAGCCAAATTCATTGAGCGATAGCAGTTTTTTGGGTTGCTTTGCGAAAGGACGAGACATTCGAGGATTTCAATCTATATCGGCTGAATCATCGGATTCCGCTTGCCATTTTTGATTTTTTGGCGACACCAATTGCAAGGCTCATCGCTGGAGCTCCGCATTTCTCCATCTTCTTCCGTCATGCCTTGTTCTCGCGAAGCGGCTGCCAGGCAGGCATTTTGTAGCAGAAACAGCCGCTTTTACAACTGCACTGCATGGACCAATTATAGACTGCTTCTTAGCCAATAGAGAATTTAAAAAAAAATGGTTGAACCCTCCATCATAGCAATCGGTATAACACGAAAGTTAAACGTGTCCTTACAGAAGCAGACGACTAAACGAGCGCTCGAGCGCTCGTTTAGTCGTCTTGTTTGGTGGTGTCAAGTCCTCTTGCGCTCAAATCTATTCTAGACTATCAACCAACGCCCCCAGCAAAGCATTACAAAAGTAGTTGAACATTTACTGTACATTGATATAAGAGAGCTTGCACAATGTCTATTGGTGTTTGGCAGCTATAGCACCGTTTCAAATCGATGCACCCACGTTTCACTCTTGGTGGCACATCACCATCTCGACGACTAACGTCCATGATTAATGATCAAACTTAGTGGTAGCTGTTAGTTGACGGTGAGTGCGTAATCAGAGAAAGCGGTGTGACAGCCAGAAGAGCGTCGCTGACTGGACGCAGAACGTGGGCTAAGTTCGCCATCCCGCGGCATGTTAAAGATTTAACACAATACTACGGTGCGACTAGAGGAAAACGCAACGCGCGTCGTGTCTCTCCTCTTGCCCGGCCGCTATATCTGTCGGGGCGAGCGTAAGCGAGGAACGCGATGTTACAGCCAGATGAAGCAGGCGAGCGTCGCAGAGATATTTTTACTATGCATGGATGCTTTGAGTGAGGTCGAGGCTTGGGCTAAGGTCGCCACCTCGCGGTGCGTTTACGATTGGCAAAATTGCGCTTCTATTGGAAACGCGCCTAATGGGACGGACGCGTAGCAACGACGCGTTGCAGGAGCCATAGCTGAGGCTACGGTGATGGTGCATTACTTCACTTTAACGCTCCGGAAGGCAACACCACCTCGACGACCGAAAGCTCTGCAAGAGGAAAGTGTGAGATCTATAATGCGCGTTGGGAAGCCTCCAGAGTGTCTGACGGTGGCGCAGTGGATAGCGTGACCGGCGTCTGTTGTCGCGGACCGAGAGGTGGTAAGATTCTATTCCAGTTGACGAAATATTTTTCTTCAAGTTTTTTTCTTTTGCCATCTGATCGTGTGCATTTTTCGACATCATTTCCGCGACGGAAATACGTTACTCAAGTATTGGTGGACCCCGGCAAAAACTTTCGTGTAAAAAAATATGCCTGGGACACCACAATTAGTCATCGAGGTAGATTACATCTAAAAGTTGCGAATATACAAGTAATTATTCGATATATCTGGAAAACCATATTGACTAAATAACATATTACTAGTAACTAGCATGATACTTCGTGGTTGAATTTTACATAGCTGAAATTCGTAAACGAAGCTAAGATTTCCTTTAAGAGATATGAAACAAAAGAGCCACGCACGAAGATATCATGTTAGAGATAACGTCCTTTCACCCCTGCCTCCGATAACTTAATTAATGACGGAACGCTACAGTCGGCTGCGTCTTGTCAGTGAACAGTGGCCTTTATGCGATATACTCTGCGGCTCTCGAGAGAAACACAACAAAATTACGAGTGAAGGCCACTAAGCGTTGAAAAAAAATGTCTTGTATATGCATCTAAACACAAACTTGATGGTAACGTGACTGCATATATTGGTTTTTTACTTGAAGAATGACGTATTATGGGAAATTTTGTATAATGGTTCACGAGTTCGCAATAGATGAGGCCGCCTACATCGCTGGCAAACTGGAAACTTAATCCCTACGTTATATCATTGAGCGAAGATGAATGAGAGCCCCGGTGCAAGGCAAGCAACTAATTTCGTTGCTCATTCCGTGGCTACTAATAGCGTAAGCGTGACGCTATAAACTAGGGTCAATTTAGTATTTCAGCATGTCTCAGTAAAACTCCTGAGAAAAGAAAAAAAAACAAGGTGCAGGTTCTTTGCATTTTAATAAATTGCTAGTATGGCAGTTGAATTTCCTTTTGTAAACGTTTCAACATCAGCTCATTAGTGAACCTCGAGCATTGTATTCCCTAAATTGAACAGTGTTAAAACATTGTTACCGTTTTCATGCAAGATATTATTTAAATACGTAATAGCAAAATCTGACCCGCAATACCGAGCGTACCAAATTTCTGAGGATGCAAAGTCTACTGCATGATCCCTCGAGTTACAGTTCTTGAAAAGTTTTGAGATGCGTAGGTAATGTACAGCAGTAGAACAGAAAACAACGCGAATAGATCGAGTAAATATATTACCAACGCTTTTCATATTCTGTGTCCTCTATGCCAGCGCATAGGTGAGATGTAAGAAAGACAAATATACGGTACCTCAAAACAGAGCTAGATAATATTGCATGTTTTAAACTTAACATCAGCGCACTAGATGAAAGAATGACACTGGATTACATGACACGTGGAAAAAATTACTAGGTATTACCGTGTGACAACGTTAAGCGGCTAGACCTGGTAGCAAGGTAACATTTAAGCATGCTAATTTAACCCTGGTGCCTAGCACGTGAAGCTTTCACGATATGCCATATATATACGACCTCCGATCCCGGCAGTCGCTCTTATTGTTAGCCTTCCAGACATACTCATTCTGCAGATTGTATAAGCAAATTTATCAATGTAGCGTAAAATAAAATTAAAATACCGTTTTCGTTGTCAGTACCGAATAGATATAGGATACGTCAGATCTAATAGAGCGGCAGAGTTGTCTGCCGCAAAAGGTCGGTTATGGTGAATTGAACGGTAAATAATTATTCAGGTTCAGATTGATATTATTATTATTATTATTATATATTATATTATTATTATTATATTATTATTATATTATATTATTATATATTATATTATTATTATATATTATTATTATTATATTATTATTATTATATTATTATTATTGTACCTAAATTTTCGGTAATCGATGTCAGCGGCGTAGACAAAATGTTTAGAATGATTCAATCAAGCATTATGTATGTTCGTGGGCGTTTATATATATAATACATGCAAAATTGTCCAATTTTTTGGGTTCATAAAACCGTGTGACAATTTTTCTTGTGTGATTTCCCAAATAAGTGTGTGGTCCCTGTTATGAGTAGGCCTCACCTTTTTTTTCATTCTCTAACGCCACAACTAGGTACAGGTTCCAATGAGAAATACTTAAGTACCCGCGTAATCAATTATTCAAATAGAACATCCGTCATTCTTTGTGGTGAGCACGACATATAAAATATTATAGAACGCTCATCAATGATTACCAGGCAAATATTGCTATTCTGAAGTGCTTAATTTCATCCAGGTTGCCTGAATATTCCGATTCGTTACGTGAATTTATTTGTTTCTGTTTTCTTAAGCTTTTTTTCAACTGCCGAAGAATAAAGATGTAATTTTCCTGCAACGTATCTGCTGCTTGTGGTTCAAACAAGAGGACAAGTTTGTAAGTAAAAACTGTTGTCGCGATATGAATTGCATGAATACTCGGGGAGCATTATTTCCACCGCTCTGATATTCCTTATATATTAAAAATTACACCATCTCCCGCTAAAGGGGACCATGAGGCGATGCGAAGCCGGAGCACTTGCACGATCGCGTTCCGTTGGCGTTCGTTTGGCATGCTACCGACCTCGCGTCGTGGAACGCGAACAGGGACGCTACGCGCGTCGTATCTTCCATCTAGCCTGGCCGTTAATTCTCACAGGGCGAGCGAGGAACGCGGTCGACAGGCGGGCGAGAGGGGGGCAGCATGGGAGAGGAGAGAGAAGCGGAGGGGACGCGCATGCGCTCGAGCTCATCGCGGCGTTGCGCAGGAGAGAATTTCGGCATGTCTAGCCCGCGTTTCAAAGGAAGAGTGGAAAGGGGGAGGGGAGAGGGGGAGATGAGAGGGAAAGTGGAGAGGGAAGGGGACAGGGTGAGTGGAGAGGATGTGTGTGGAGAGGGTGTGCGCATGCGCAGTAGGGGCGGTCACGCCGCACACCACCACCACCACACCACCACCGGATTGAGCTCCGCCTTAACCCATTTTTTCACTCGAAGGGTAAGCTATTCAAAAGTGCACAATCATACGTTATGAGAGTGTAAGAAGCATGGTGCCCACAAACGAGGAATACTTCAGTAAACATACGAGCTGTCTATTTAGCCGCGAAAACATGGTGTGACCCTACAACACACTTCTAGTACTTTTTCAGGGGAAACCGAAAAGCCTGGACATAATATACACGCACTGAAGTATATTCAGTACCCACAAGCTGCTTAAGGGTCAACTCCGGAATTTTTCACGTTCACTTATCTCAATAAAGTCTAAAACTGATGTTCTGTTCGGAACATCAATGATATATTAGAAACGATAGCGCTTCAAGTTATGTAGTTTTCCTGAAAATGAATTTTATATTTGCATATAGGTTCAAAATTACGCCACTGAGTGCAAGGCACACCGTGTTTGTAACGTTTGTGTTGTACTTCCCCTCTCGCGCCGTCAGGTCAACCGCAAACGGTGGCCCTTTTACGGTCAAATAATCGATGGAATCGTTGATGCCAAGCTCCGAAATGGTAGCATAGCACCATCCAGCGGCAAGGACATCGCCAGCATCTTTTTTTCTAGCGTTTGTACCACATGTGATATGTCTACACTACGGCGCGCGTATGATGTGACGTCATTGTAGTCGTTGGACAAAGCAGTTGACTGTTTCGGTCTCGACACATAGTTTTTTGTTAGTTTAATATTTCTGAGAGTCACTAAGCAAATTGAACTGTCCCAGCTGTTACAGCACTGTCACTACCGTTCGAAAACTACAATACCCTAAAATGGTAGAAAAAATACAGTGAAATTTACACGAAGCACCAGCGAACTACCAGCGCACTCCAGCCGAATCTCCCGTTTCAAGGCGTGCCATGTAGCGCAGAGGAGTAGTTATTGAAACTTTGCAAGTGCAATTATGTGTGCTGATCCAATCTTCCTTTCCCCGGCAAAAATTAGGCTGACGATGCCTGCGCAACGATAGCTGGCAAGCACTTGCTTTACGCAACATTAATTTAGTATGCAACCTATACCTGCGCTGTTTTTCTTATTTGCGAAATGCCTCCTAAGAAGTACGAAAAATACACGACGCATACAGTATGAAACAGCAAATCAGCGCAGTATTTTTAATGTCTCACGCAGATTTTTGCGGCTCTTTTCAATGCGCACCGCCTTTAGCCTGCCTCCCCTAATACAATATGCTTTTTTTCCCCTTTTATTGTCAGCGAAGTGCTACGGTGACGCTTCATCAACAAAAGCTTGCGGTGCTGCTCATTTGCATAGATGGCGCTGTTGTCGTTGTCGCGTCCCCGTTGTTTGTGCCTTCGGAGCGCGAGCTACACTCCCCTTCTAAGCTTGCAGTGCGTATCATTTCAAAAGCAGGTAGCATTTTTGTGCTTCGCTCGCTGTGAAACAATGGTAGCGAATGTGGTACTTCTTAGATTATCGTTAAGGCTGGGCGCAGCACTTCGTAATACACTACTTCCTGGGGCGTGAAAGCATGCTCGGTATGCACCGATGCACCTCATTACATAAACCGCTCGACGAAAACGAGCGTTGTCGCCAGCTGTGCACCTCGAAAATGCGTAGGTTACTGGAAGGCGGCATCATTCTCGAAGAACACTCCTGCATAAAGTAACTGTTCCTTATGATACTACTAGGACTGATGATGTGATATTTTAAAGTAGCTGCATTGTTTGTAACATGGCGATACGAAGAAAATACGCTTGTAGGCATACCGGCTCAAAATTGCTAGATTAAAAAAACACAAAATAAACACCATACACTTTCAAGGCTGGAAAACGAAACCGACTCCTTTCCTTGAAATGTCCGACTACAAACTGCTGTTAATAGCTATCTCACTTCGTTGGCGAGCGAAGTATAGTATCTTGTATTCGTATTATGCAAATACGGTATCTACGTTTTCATAGCACTGTATTACAAGATTGTTCAAGAACCATATCACAGCAACCCCTTATGATGGACTGAAATACAATAATGCGGTGCACACGAATCATGGACAACATAAAGCAACAAGGTGCAGCCCTCCCATTGCATTGTTGATAGTGAGCTAAAAAATGCTTTTGGAATCTGAAATGTGAAAGAAAATATTGTCCTCATTAATAGTAACATAGCCTGAGGATATATTTAAACAGAGTTTGCGAGGCAGGAGAGCGCTTGAGCTAATACATTTACTGCCGCTAATGTACGACACAAATGACTCGTACCAGACCTGGCCGCAAATATAGAGGACTGCGCGAACAGCCACGTTCATTTGTTGTGACTTCCTCACCTTACGGCTCAATACAAAAGGCTCACATACACTAGCGGGCCCTTTCACTCTAGCAGAAACGGGGATCAGAGAATACACACGCAACAGTGAACCCGTAGTAGACATCGCCTTGGAACAGCGGCCACACCTTAAGATTACGCCCATACCTCACAATATACCCGCTGTCCACCATGCAGACAGATGAGCAGATAGGGCCAAAATTTTCCACACGCTGTATCAATCAAATAAGGCCGTAAAGTACGTGGACGGGGAGAGATACCAAAGTGAGTGGCCTTCTCATTGGCCGTAGTAAATCACGAAGCACGACTCATATCGGGAGGATCGATAACAACGGCTATTTAAGGTGTGGCGGAAGAAGCGGCTATAGCCTAGACTGTCGTAGCTTCTTCTGCCACTAGTACAGTCGAACCCGCATATATCTAAGTAGCCAAAAACGGCATTGGTTCAGTAAATCGGATACTGCGATATACAATTTTATTGAAATTATTGCATTTCTGGCGAATTTCGGTGCGAAAGTTGGGTTCCCTACACTGCTTCACGATAATGTAAGAAACACGCCGCAGTACTCGAGATTTCTTTTTGTAAATTTGTACTATTCCACCGTTTGTAGTTGGGGGTGGGAAGTAATATGTACGGGGGGTTACACGCTAGAAAATGGCGTATAGATGTAAATAGCACCTCCAAATCGTCATACGCAGCTATGCGTACTGATGTCAGACTCGTGTTTCGATATCGTACTCAGCTTGCTTCAACCTTCAAATAATCCCGCACAGAAGCAGTACAATCATCGATAAGCATACCATCACAAAAACGAAGTTTTAAGCGCTCTCGCGACCGTGTGAATTTATACTGTAAATGCCTTTAATGGACTGCACTCCTTGACGAAGCAGAACGGCGACAGTCAAGACGGAGCACGGCCTCTCAGCACGAGCGGCGTTCACTCAGAAATGAGCCGAAGAGGACGACCACTAGAAGGCGCTCGAGAGGACGACCTATTACAGAGTTACAACACTACGCTACAATATATTACCCTATCTTGTTGTTAAGAAAGAATTTTATTACATATGACGTTTTATCCTAAAAAACGCAGTTTGGTTTTACAATGGCGGTCGAGGTATGCAGGTACATAGTTCAGCACTCTGTATTACCACGATAAAAATAAAACGGTCGACTTCAGTGACAGGACAGGTGGAATAATCAGGACAGGGGTGAAATAACTATGACTCACGTGTGAATTTTCGCCTGTTATAACAGTCATAAGAACTGCCAAAAAGTGCCAAAATAGATGTTACGCGGCGCATTTTGTGGACAGCTCGCTGTCCACTCTAGTGTACGTCTCCGCAGAGGGCGACGAAGAGAGGGAGGCAGACACACACAGATATCGTATTTGATAGCTTTATAGAAAGACAAAGAACTTAGCAGGCGTATAAATGTCACTGACGTGCTACGCTGCAAGGGGAAGGGAAACTGGGAAAGAAAGGAAGAGAGGTGGGGAAAAAATAAAGTAAAAGTGTTATGAAAGAAGAATAGTGAAATCAGGTGCCGAGTTTTATGACCGTCGGGCAGGAACGTGCGGTGGTACATTACTACATTGTGTCCGTGGTCCTACAATGAGGTCACAAATTTCGCTGCATGAGAGGTGAATGACGCCGACAGGCAAGGTATACATTAAGTTTGTCGAGCTCAGCGATATGGTTCAAATATCTAAATAGAAATAGAAATCAATTGCATAAACACAACCGAAAACACACAGAGCGCACACTCATCCGCATACGCTCGACACTCAAGCAGAATGTCTTCCACGGTCTTGATTGAGCAACAAAGAGTTACTTCATGAATCAGTATGCTTCTGTAAATCGTAAATTTAGATCACGCTGCAAGAATGACATCATGTCGGGTGACTTAGTCTATACTTAGTAATATACTCAATCAAACACGCTTTATTAAAACACGATCCAATCCCGGATCCCGGCTATAATAGGTATAAAGTGCCACATGTTATCTGAAAACACGCGTTGCCCACGTGGGAACGCAATAGTCTTTCTGGCACAATGCTTGTGTGAGGAGTATATTAGCGTCGGCTGCGGCGCGGCATGGTGTGGAAAATGTTTTTACTCTTATATACCGCTCACATACGTGCAGTGTCGTTAGCAGAAATGTGAAAAGTGACTCGCTGGTCTTTCTTCGTATTCATGTACTATTCATGTGGCATCTGTTCTTCTAACAGCGCAACTGTTTAAGCTCGCCATAATTTATCTGTCAGAAACAGAAAACTGTCATCGTCATCAACCGGCATGCGCTCTTCGTCCTCTTCATCTTCTGCTTCGCTCCAATAACACGTGCGCCGATTTGTCCGGTGTATAGCAAGGGGGGGAGGGAAAGAAAGAGTGGGGAAAATAAAGCGATAGAAAGACATAAATTCATGGCGAAAAAAAATTCCTAATGAGGCGGCGGGCTTCGAGTCCGCGTAACCATGATCCTAAGGCGAGCGTCTTAACCACTCGGCTATCCAGGCACACTAACAGAGCATAGCATAACCTTGTATAGTATCGTATAGCAAGACGGTAGGAAAGGGAAGTGAGGGTGGGGAGGAGAGCTGCGAGGGTAAGGAGGAGGGAAAGGTGAGGGGTGAAATTAAAGCATGGCAGAGAAAGAATTAGAAAGAGAGAAAAAAATGAAAAAGAAATGCAGAAAATGAAAGAAAAAGAGGACGAAAAGGAATGCAAAAGAAAGAAAGAAATAAAGAGAGAAAAAAGTTGAAAGTAAAAGGAAGCAAGCGAGAAATAGAGAGTGTGAGAAAGAAAGGCAAGAAAGTGAAAGAAATATTTAGGAAAAGAGAGATAGAAAGAAAGAGAAATAATAGAGACAATGAAGACATAGAAAAAACAGAGACCAGAGAGAAAGACAGGAAGAAATATAGAGAAAACTGTAGAGAAACTAAGAAGGCCACCTAGCTCCGCACTGCCTTCAACCTTGGCACCACTAGTTCGAAGCAGCCCAGCAGCTCCGCTGTCCTTTTATCACTGCGCCTCCAGTGCAAGCTACGTTAATTTTTTATGGGCCGTACCTCAAGCAACTCAAGTGAAGAGCCTACATTCCTGCCGACAGGAATGTGCCTACTCCAGATTAATATTTCGAAATGGATGCCAAAATCTCTCATAGCAGGACTAACATTAGGCCAAATGTGGTGATATGTGAACACGAGAGACAATTCACTGTCCGAAAAAAACTACCGTCTGTTTCGTGAAGTTGCTGGATTGTCCATGAATAAAAAAACGAACCCAGAAAGATGGCAGAACTAGCCGGCGAGTCATATTTTACAGTTTTGGTGCCACATATAACAGAAAATATCTGGCGTCTCACGGACGTGAAGATATATTGAATAACATTAGCTGTCCTCAGATGATGCTTGATCACAACGATTTTGCTTATGCGCTGCTTTTTTGTTGTTGTTGTTGGACTTCACAGTTTTCCAACATTCGAGGTAAAGTGAAAGAAATGTTTTTGAAATACTACGTGTTCAGCGATTCGCCCAAATATATTCGTTAATAATACCAGTGACCTCACTGACATTTCGATTAATTTTGTTACTGCTGCTTACTTCGAACACATAATAACGTACTGAAAGACTTCGGACACTGGACCCTTATGAAAATGACTGTTGATTTTCCATTGCCGGAGTATGATCGAATTATTGATTTTATTGATTATCAATGATTCCGCAATACTCATTGACTTGCTTCATACTTCGTCAACAACATTTCTGTTGAGCAGTTCGCAATGAAAATATCATTGACTCATTTCTATTGAAATACCGTTGAGGGAATATTTCGTCGACATAATTCTGTGAGCACTCGGCAATAAATATTTCATTGACTCATTTCAATCGAAATACCATTGAGGGAATATTTCCTCAACAATAATTTGTTGACCATTTGCAATAAAATTTCATTGATCATTTTTATCGAAATACCATTGAGGACATGATTCGTAAACAATATTTCTGTTGATCATTTTGCAATAAAAATTTTATTGACTCATTTCTATCAAATACTATTGAGGACATAATTCGTAAACGAATTTCTGTTGAACACTTTGCAATAAAAATTTCATTGACGCAATTTTTTGAAATACAATTGGGAAATATTTCACCAACAGTATTTCTGTTGAGTATAGTTGGAATAAAAATGTCATTGACGCAATTATGTCGAAATACCATCGAGGCATTATTCACTGCCAGTGGAACTTGGTGCAATCAATGCCTCATAAATTTGATACTGTAGGTTAGTCCAAAACGCGCACACACACACACACACACACACACCACACACCGCACACGCACGCACGCACATGTGCGTGCGTGCGTGTGCGTGTGTGTGTGTGTGTGTGCGCGTGTGTGCGTGTACACGCACGCATGCACGCACACACACACGCGCGCGCGCGCGCAAATACACACCGGACGCGCAACGCATGCGCGTGCGCACTGGTCAAAGTTCTGACTGACGAAGCCTGTGCCACGGCCAAAACGTTCACAAACCAGTATAATGCACGCAGTTTTCGTAAGTATACGCCCTTTCATTTCTCCAACCATATGTGCACGGACCTACAGAACTTCCTCGCAACCTTACCTTTGAAACTCCACGTTTCTTTTGTGAACATTCGTCGCAGTCCGCTCTTCTCGACCGACTTTATTGTAAAACCACGGCCGGTCTGGAGGCGCGCGCTCTCTCCGCCCCGCCCGCCCCCCTCAATCCGCCCCCACATGGTTACACCTGTGATGTGCGTGTCGTTCATTCTCATCGTTATTTACCGCTAATGTCCTATTTACCCACCGAGAAGAGATTTTTTTTTTTTGCACGGGTTTGACTCTAACCCTCCTGGGATCAATGATGCTAAAAAACGCACCAGAAACTTGTAAATTCTGTCTTGTATACATATATATACGCACGCACGCGCGCACACACACACACACGCAACACACACACACAACACACACACACACCACACACACACACCAACACACCCACAAACGCGCGTGCGCGCTGGTCGAAGTCTTCACGAAGGCTGTGCCACAGCCAAAACGTTCACAAACCAGTATATGCACGCAGTTTCGTAAGTTAACGCCCTTTCATTTCTCCAACCATATGTGCACCGGACCTACAGAACTTCCTCGCAACCTTACCTTGAAACTCCACGTTTCTTTTGTGAACATTCGTCGCAGTCCGCTCTTCTCGACCGATCCTTTATTGTAAACCACGGCCGGTCTGGAGGCGCGCGCTCGCTCCGCGCCCCGCCCTCCCCCCTGGTTCGCCGGTCGTTCTCATCGTTATTACCGCTAATGTCTTATTTAACCATCTGAGAACAGTTTTTGTGTATGCACGGGTTCTTGACTCAACCCTCCTGGGATCAATGATGCTATAAAAAAGCATCGAAACTTGTAATTTTGTGTTGTATTTATAGGTCGCACTTTTAACGAACACAGTAACTCACAAAAGAAACTAATATAACTGCAAGGACCGTATGGTCTTTCCGCCTTCGTTTGTCCATTGCCAAGGACAACGTATTTCATGGAATATCCAAAGCGCAATGTCGAAGCGGGAACGGTCACGCGAACACAGGAAAATAGCCTCTTTAAAGACATAAATAGCAGAATTCAGTGCAGTATTGCTGTTTCTGTTACTATTTAGTATACACAGTAGTGGGCTTTCTTTTCGATATAAACGAACTTGCCCAGAAACGAAGTTTGTTAAACTACGTTTTGTCGATTACTGTCGCCTTTCAAATAAGTATTTTCTCCGCTTTTATTACGACGACGTGCAATGTACTTTTGAATAGTGTTTAAATGGGCAATTTCAAATTGATAGTAACTTGCTACATGCCCAACTTAGAATATTTCAATTAAGGCTAACAAAGTACATCAATAAGAAAGAAGCTGCAGCTGAATCACACTAAGGGCGAGGCATGATGGTGCCATGGTTCGTGCTCAATACGAAGAGGAGCACGTAGAAACGAGTTTTTTTTTTTTCGGGGGGGGGGGGGTCTTGCCTACGAGCACAGTGACACTTGTGTCAAAAGGCCCCGGTTTTCGAGTGTTTGTTTTTGCACACGCACGGACGTGCACACTTAGCCAGCCGTAAAGACAGCAGCTGTTACTTTTAGCAGTAATTAAAACGTACCACTCGTGTACAGATGCTGTATTTTTAAACAGCAAAAGCGCAGTAGTAGTAGTATTAAGAACCGATCAGACGCGGTTGACGCGTTGCGGCCGCCCGATTGTACACTACAGACAGGCGCGCGTCGAGAAAGAAGTGGTGAACAAGCTATGGCCTCCAAGATTGCGCGCCGGCGTATCAGAGGCCATGAAAGGGAGATGCAGTCGACGGAAGGGAGAGAGTTGCCGCAAACTCAGTTCAAGGATTCAAATCGCCCGTGAGCGAGAGAGCCAATCAGTTTCAAACCGAAGAACGCGCACGCGCAGAGACGTCAGTGAACACGTGACGTTTTCAAACGGGTTCCGTGAAAGGCCGAAAGGCTCCCTGCGCTCGCTGCGAACGAGTGGCGTTTTCGCGCATCTATTTTTACCGTGTTATCAAATTACGTGCGTTATCGTTGTTGAATGAACACGTACTCTTACATCGCGTTGCGGGACGTTCGGGTCGTTGTTTGACAGAATCGACGGGGGCGATGCGTCGTCGTGGCACCAACCAACGGACGCGAGCTTTGAACAAGAGCGCAGCGCGGGCCGTTTGACGAGACAGTCGCCGCAGCGGATACAACACCTCGGGGAGTTCAAGACTGTTACCAAATTGCGTTACTGAGTTACCTTAGTGCATGGAAACGTTATGCAGGTAAGAGTGCCTGGGCGGGCGGCCAGTTACCACAGAAGGGATGCTGCGCAAGAGCAAGGGCCTGCTAAAAAAGTATGCATTGTGCTAGTATCGCTGCTTTCTGTGCTCTTCGTTATACCTTTCTATGGAGCGGTTGCCGTGTGCGTTGATTACAGTTGAAAACAAGCTGAAGAATGCGCGTTCCATTACGGGATTCTGTGCTCCTGCCACGCACGCCTTGTGTGTTGAGCCGTTATAACTTGGCTGCACGAGATCGTCGCTTGGAGCGACTTGCACATTGCCTTGTCGCCGTAAAAGTGGGTCCGCTTTTAAACATACTGGTCGTTCCACACCCTTTCTGTGGTGTAAATGCAATTGAAGTTATAGTTCCATAAGCATAGGTATAATGAATTAACTTGCAAAGGTAGACGGGGACGCAGGTAGGAAGACACAATGCTGTCATGCACACGCTATACTGCTCAGAGCATATGTCTCTGGTTGCGTCGGCGTCTACCGTGCTGCGTCGTTTTTGCAAGTAATTAGCACAGTTGCCTTCTGGCTACGCAAGGTCGCGGCTCGTAGCACCTAGATGTGGTGGATGCCCATTGAAGCAATGCATTTGTGAATCACGCTATGGATACTGGTAGTAACAGGAAGTACACACATCAAGTCGCACAGCATGCATGTGTGTGTGTTTCTTTTTGGACATTTTTTATAAACGTTGTGTGACAGTCAGGCTCCTGTCATTTTCGCTCATGAACTTGAAGTCGAGGCGGAAATACTTTGCCGCAAGCAAAATTACATTTACGCTGTTAATTAACAACTCGTTCATCCACTTTTTAATTATTGAGGGAGGTAGTTTATATTAAAAAGATATAGTGTGTGCCAAGTTGTGGCATGCCGTTTTTTTTTTTTTTGAAATCGCGTGAGTTGCACGTTATCCGAGATATTCAACTTCCAATTTTAAGGTTGATATCGAAACTGGGCGCGGGACACGCGGCGTGTCTGAACTGCACGTGACAAGGAAGGGACGACATTTCAAGCAAAACTTGGTATGCGCTAAATTGTCATGCACCACAACTTTCTAATATAAACAACTGCACTCAAGTCAGCAATTAAAAAGTAGGTAATGAGTGCTTGATATTTAGTGTCAGTTCAATTAAGCTTATTAAGCAAGTACATGCTCTTTTTGTTGCTGTGTTTGTGTGATAAAAATTGGGTCAGATATCTGACATGCCATTTCATATTTTCTTTGATGAACCATACACGTTCTACTACAAATTCTTGTAACAGGGAATGGCACCATTGCAAAAGCTTCTTATCCCAAATGGTAAATGGTTTAGGCTGTGCTGGTGCATTGAAACACTACTTGATTGTGTTGTACTGTATAGTCCTTGTTTTCCTTGGTGCTTTGCTAAAGAAAGAGGAAATTGAAAGGGGGTTCTTATTTGCAGGATGTACAACTAAGATCTAGCATTCAGTGAAACTGGTGACAATGCTGCTTTAGTTTATGAAGTAGTTAATTAGAGAATGCAATTTCTGATATCTGTATATGTGTTTGCAGATCACAGTGAGGTTACTGGTTCTCAGGCGTGATTACAGCACTGAGAAATTGAACAAACTAAAAAAGAATGGAATAGATCAAGGGGCTCAGTTTTTTTGTTCGACAAAACCTGATGAAGCCAAGGGAGGTATAGGGGAGATTATTCGTAGTTTTTAAAAGTAGTGTAGTAATTATGACATAAAGAGGAATTAATGTAGACAAAAATACAAACATTCTGCTGCCAGGGCCTGAACCTACAACAAAGTGTTGCATCTCATACTCCACCACTCTAGCTACGACATAGTCGTTCTCTCATCCACCCCACTGGGCACTTCTGTGTGTGTAATCCCGGCAGTGCCACACCAGCATTCGTAGTCATGCTGGTGTCGCATAGCCCGTGAAATCTACGAGCTGGTAGCTGATCAATAAACCGTCATGAGCTACCTGAGGGCATAAAGTTTGCTGGCACGAGGCCCTCGCTATTAAAGAACAAAAGAACGGGAGTGGATCAAGGGCTCATTAAATTGAACAGGCACTTCTAGTGTAAAGGACCAGGTCTGCACATGAATGGACTTTAGTACAGCAAGGATAGTTGTTTCAGAGAGAGGAAAATTGGGCATGTTGCTAAAGCATGCCCAAGATTTAATGAAAGTAAGAACAGCAGAGGGACAGAAAAACTGACACAGTGCTCAATCTTTTCTGTCCCGTCTGGCATTCTTGCTCTTTTACTGAATCTTAAGCTTTTTTGAAATCTCCACATTCATGATGTCATACAATAAATGGGCTCATTGTCATCCATTCTGCAAATTGAGCACACGTATATTTATTTAATATTTTGATGGGAGTGCTCCTGGAGTTTTCTTGTGTTCAAATTACCTATATGGCAAGCTGTATATCTCACCCTTTTGTAATACACAATTGTAGCAAAATTCGACAACTAATGCAAATTACAATTATTTGCAGTGACCCACTGCTACTCTAATACTTGTTCTTAATGCATCCTGGGCCTATTTTCGAGGACAATTTTGGTATATAATGATATGCCTGTGTTAAGCCATCATGCTTAATATTACTACTTGTGTACTGTAAGGACTCTTTGTGCACAAGTTGACGGAACTTTTTGTGGTATCTGTTATGCATGTATCCAGCAGCTCAAGAGACTGAAGTGGTGGACAGCTTGCTGTGAAAGATGGAAGCGTTCTTCCTGCAAGTCTGGACAAGGCCATATTAAATGGTATTTATTTGTTTCCATCAATACAAATCGACCGTTTAGACCCTTTCAATTGAGAGACCTATTGCTCCTATATTGTGAGCAACTCCAAGACAGGAAACAATATGTAATAGCAAGTGCATGTCATATACATGTTCCACTTGGCCATTCATGCTTGTGGCCACCTGCTTCTGGTAGGATGTGCTGAAAAAATATGTTGTCAGCTACCTGCACAGCGCCATAGCAGGATATCTCACTGTTTGAGGAAACTTGGGACATCTATGCGAGGCAGAATTAACAAATTGATTTTCAGAGTTTCATGATAAAGTAAAACTTGGTAAAACAAGTTGTAAGGTATGCATGCTTGTGTGTTAGAGTGCCGTCTTTGGCATTGTATTTGCCCTAACCAAGTTGTGCCAATGAACTGGCAGCGGACTATGGCATTCAAGTATTATTCTTTACGTTTATGTGCAAAACAGCAATAACGAAGAGCAAGACTGGTAGAGCACAGCCAGAGTGCTGACTACGAACTGAATGTTATTAGTAAAATCCAGCCATATATTGCAGTTTCAAAAAGTAATTTTCACAGAGGAAAGGAAGAAAGGGACACATCAGGTGTCTTATCATTGAGTGATGTTAATTCCGCTGCCATATCTATTAATGGCGTGCTGACTATCTTGTCACCAGATGAAGCAAATTTTTGCATGCACGCTCCTTGTACTGTAATGCTCAGTGACTTCCATATTCTTTTTTACATTGTTTGGCCCCTGCCACGGTGGTCTAGTGGTTATGGCGCCCGAAGTTTGCGGGATCGAATCCCGGTCGCGGCGGCTGCATTTTTGATGGAGGCGAAAATGTTTGAGGCCCGTGTACTTAGATTTAGGTGCACGTTAAAGAACCCCAGGTGTTCGAAATTTCCGGAGTCCTCCACTATGGCATCTCTCATAATCATATCGTGGTTTTGGGTCATAAAACCCCTGATATATTACATTGTTTGCGCATTCCATAGCTTGGTCGTTAACATTGTCCCGTCTGCTGTTTAAAACTTCACTACAAGCTAATAGGATATTGTATTCCAGATGAGTTATTCGATGTCTTGTGTGATTGGTGGTCCCCTTATATTTGCATGTGATGTTTGGTGCTTGTTTGCCGGTAAGCACCTAGCCCATTTATAACACGCCGTCAATCAACTTCGCCGCTAAGTTAGGGAAAACGTGTTTAACTTTTTTCATCATGCTGACTAAATCAAACAGCTCTGAACAGGCGTTTGATGTCTGCTATTTTTCGCTTCTTACAAACTGTGACATGTACCTTGGAATACCACTGTGAAACTGTTCAACTCTTTCGTGATTTCTTACTTCAAAAGGAGCATTTGGTTGTCGTAGACTGCTTGTCAGTAAGTGTGGGTTTATAGTTATAAAAAAAATATTCTTACAAGTATATCCCACAGTGAGTATGCCACTTTTGAAACAGAACATTTCTTATAGCTGTTGTGTTCTGCAGGCTTTAGTCTAACCAGCTTGCATAACTGCAGTAAAGCCAAAGTAAAATGGTGTTCTGAAGTTTGAAAACACACTTCATTGTCAGCCGTGTTATTAGGTTTGTTTGTAGAGAAGCCTATGAAGAGTAATTATGACATACAAAATGCACTTAACAGCATATCAGCTTGTACGATGCAAATTAAATTGAAGCTACTCTTAATTCTTGTGGCGTGGTGGAATTTTGTTTAGGAGCAATGAAAATATGCTACACGATACGAACTTCCAAAAGCTGTTTGCATCTCACTTGGGTAAACAGACAAAATTACTTCAAAATGTCTCGTAGTTTTTGTAAGTTTTCTTAGTAAACATATTGTTACTCAGTAGGCAAAGTTAAATAAGAGAGTTGGGCTAGTTTGTGTGATTGCTTTAGCTGTGACATATCTCCTAACGCCTATGCTGAACAGGAAAATGAAGAGTGAAGGGGCAGAGGCAGCTCAATCTTTTTGGCAGCTCAACTGCCAGAGAGTGCTAGGCTTCAGCTGACGAAATTGAAACAATCAGACATGCAAGGAAGTCACTTTACGTGCAAGCAAATCCACTGAGCAATGCACTCTATTTATTTGACTGTTAAAACTAAAAACGTAACTCGTGTTTTTAACTAGATAAGTGGGCTCTGACTGCTCTCTAGACAGACAGGCAGTAAGACTGCTGCATTTTCATGGCTGGTGATAAATATGTAAGCGTGCCATTTTTGAACTCGCTGGGCAAGAAGTGGCATATCTTAAGAAGCTTAGCAACAGTGACTTCTGTCGCCAGTGAAACTTTTTTTGCTGGCCTGCTTAAATGATATTCTGGCACACTTGTTGGATCATTTGTTTGTCCATTGGGGATACTCTGGGTTTGCGAATGAATTTAAGCAGTTGAAGGCAAGAGCTCTGCCCTGTCTCTCCTCTTATGTTTGTTATATGTCTAGCTGAAAATTATGTTGCAGCCAAAGTGGTAAAGTATGGTTCACACCTTTGACATAGAAGGTATTCATAAAGCTCTGGCACAGCGTGCTTTTCGTTCTTGCCCTCTTTTGCATTTTTACTGGGGAACGCAATGTGCTGGTCATGCACTGCAGTTATACCCATACAGAACTAATCAAATAATTTCATCGTGACGTGTGCAAAGATTGTTATATTTTTCTAGTGGAACTTTTAGTTATAAGTGCCCTGTCCTTCTGTCGCAGGCTTCATCTGTCACAAATCGCTGGCCACGAATGTAAAGAATACCTTGGCCCCACTTCTGTCGAGGGAACCGAAGTTGCCTGAACAGATGAAGAGGGGTGGTGCTACCAATAGTGAACGACTGTGATTTTATAATGTGCAAGTGTATGAAAAATCTCGTTACACTAATTTAACGTTAATTGCATTCACTAGTCAAGTGTCAATATTGTAATGTGTAAGTTTATGCACAGTTGCATTAAGTGAGCGCTCATTCAAGCTTCAAGTTCGCAATCATATTTTGGTGGTATTCATAGGGCACACATTCCACTTTAAATTGTGATCTGCTCCTTTACTGAGGGTGCATGCAGGTCCTTGAAACGATTGAAAACCCTTGAAAAAGTAAAAGTACATTTTTAAAGCCCTGAAACCCTTGGAATTTCTTAGCATATAGTGTCCAATATTGACAATACTAATTTCTTTCGGTGTTCTGTAAACATTTGTCTAGCAAACTGAGGGAACATGTCATGCTCAGTGATGATTCGGCTACTGTTTACCTTGCTTGCATCACTGCTTTACCGATCATTCATTTCGTTTCCGCAACTGTCGGTCCGCCTTCTCCCCCTTTCTCTTGATTTGGCTTCTTGGGACTCGACTTCACTTCCAGCGCTTATGCTAGTTTCTCTTCTTCTATAGCAAGCTCACTACTTGTGATAGATCTTCTAGCTCAACAAACATCCACTGTCCTATAATGCAGGCAAAATGTGAAAAAAAAGTTGATGCTTTGTGCTAGAAACCAAGTACTTCTGACTAAAGCTGATGGCACTGCTGCTCAGGCTTAGTGATTGACTCCCATGTAGTGATTGTTATTGATCTTTTGTGTAGGCAAGAACCTTGACTTTGTATGTAGAGGATATTTGCTAAGTTGATTGCTCTTGGCATAAATCCAATTCGCACTTGACTCAATTGTTATCAAAGCCCAAAAACAGGAGAAGCATGATGACTGCATGGAGTCAAAAATGTATTCAACGATCGAATTGTAAAAATTGGGGATAAAATTTTGAAGCGGTCATTACTTTTGTTGTTTAGCAGGTCAGTACTCGGAAAAAGTAGAAGCGTCGTACATCACCGTCATAAAACTAAACAGTTTCTCAATGCCTGAAAAAGTGAGACGGGGGAACTGAACAAGATTACTTATCTAATATAAAAGATGTCCCAGCAGCTTCATTAATGCTGTGAATTTTGTGCACAGTAGGAAGCTAATATGATCAGGTAGAGTATCGGACGCATTATCTCAAGGTTGTAGATTTGGTCCCTATCAGCAGCAAGTTGATTTTTCATCCTGTTTAATTCCTTGCCATTTATGTCATAATTACTACTCTACAGTTAAAACCTACAAATTATGTCCTTTATACTTTCCTTGGCTTCATTGTCTCTCGGTTCTGACTTGGCTAAATCCCATTTTTTACTTCAAATGCATAAAGCTCCCCGTATTGTTTTGGAAACTTTGTTAGAGCAGAAAATTGATACTTGTGATGCTGCCTTCCATCCTCCAAGAACCTTCTATAGGAATCCTTGAAGATCCTTGAATTTGGGCTTTGAAACCAGTGTGAGCCCTGTTCACTCCTTCTGCACATTTCTTCCCGTAGTGTGTGTGCCTTGCCAGTAGTGTTTATGCGCTTTTTTACCTTCTGATACTTGTAGTTGTCTAAAATTTATTTATTAAAGTGGTGCTTTACATAGTGTTTAACTTATTTTGTCAACTTGGATGCGGTTTGCACATTACAGTGGGAAGTTCTTGCTATGTCAAACCACAAATACTTAGAAACTTGAACAAAAGTTGTTGCAAAAATAAATATTTTACTTAGAAAACTGTTCTCTTCTTTTTCCCAAGTTACACAGAAACTCGGCTAGTGTCCATTAAAACAAGCTAATAGAGAAGAATAGAAGTTCATGGCAGTGTTAATGTGTTGCTGCTTGGCATGTGCCTTGGTGTCGCCAATCTCGGGTGCAAGTATAAGTGTCGTTTACTCACAGGTGTTTGCACCCTGCAAACACTACCTGAATGGACAAAGGGAGCCATGTACTGCTAAAATATGACCTGTGTGAATATCTGTTGGTAGAGGAGACTGGTATATAGCTTTGGCTGTGAGGACTTCGAGATAATACGGATTTGAGTAAGTTTTAAACATTACCTCCTTTGCTGCACCTTACAGCGTGTGAAAAACAAGCAGTGTATTCATAAACGATGATGCTAAAGGTTTTATTCCAGCTGGCAGCAATCTGAATGTATGTTGCGTAATTGAGATTATTGTTGTTTTGAAAGAATGGGCAAATGAAAATGTAGGCACTTATGTACTGCAGGCCAAAGGTGACCTAGCTAGGCCTGCAGTACACATGTACTTACATATACATTTGGCCGTTTTCCCAAATCAAGAATGATCTCAGTCAGGCTATGAGCGTCACCCATGTTTCATTGACCTTTCAGTGTTGAATGTGAAAACCCTATCAACAATGCTTCAATTTGACGTTCACCGTTTTTTCAACGATAAATCAATATTGATTTCCTTAATGGTCGTTCAATTGAAAGTCGTGGGCCAATTTTCAATACTGGTCAACAGCTAGCGCAACGAAATTTCACTTGAACCACAACGTATTTTCAATTGACATTTCTTTTCCTCTCAATGATAAATCAATGTTGATTTGCGTAATGGTCTTTCAATTGAAAGTCGCGGGCCAATTTTCAATACTGGTCAACAGCTACCGCAACGAAATTTCACTTGAACCACAACGTATTTTCAATTGACGTTTCTTTTCCTCTCAATGATAAATCAATGTTGATTTGCGTAATGGTCTTTCAATTGAAAGTCGCGGGCCAATTTTCAATACTGGTCAATAGCTTGCTCAACGGTTTTTCTATTGATCCACAATGCATTTTCAATTGACGTTTCTTTTCCTCTCAACGATATATCGATGTTGATTTACAACATGGTCTTTCAATTGAAAGTCGCGGGCCAATTTTCAATACTGGTCAACAGTTTTCTCAACAGTTTTTCTATTGATCCACAATGTATTTTCAGTGCCATCTGTTGACATTGCTCAATAACTTCTCAATGGTTTTCAATGAGATTTTGTAAGGGGACGCCTCCTTTGCATTTGGACCAGCTAAAACTCCAGTTGACAATACAAGGAGTTCGGTCGAAGGCCGAACTCTCCTCACCAGCTTTAAAGACATAAACTCTACTCATGTTGCACGACAAATTCAAGGAAGATCTCAAGCTATACACAGATGGCTCCACAACTGCTTGATGATCTGCAGCATATATGATATTACCCGCAAAAGCCAAAAACATTCAATTTAGAGTGCCTCTCATGAAAACGTGAACTACTGCGGTGTTTGTGGCACTTCGCAGCGCGCATGTCCCTGAATTCAACGAAAACAAACTCGGAAACGGAGCTTATTTGCAGATTGCATGATAGCCCTGCATTGTCTGTTACCCGTTCTACGTCAGGGGCCCCAAAATCAATTAGTGGTGAATGTCAGGTTAATTAACCAGCAACCTGCAGATGAAGAACATGACACCACGTATCAGTGTCCACCAGGCCACTGACGCAACATCGGCAACAAAAATGGCGGTAACGGTGCGGAGAATGTTCACTGGCATGACGTGAAGGGACCCACACCCTATAAAGAACTGACGCAGCCACAAAGATTCGTGCGCTTGCGCATAATTTCGAATTATGAGGAATGCGCCCGGTTTACTACATTGCCCCCTTTCCGTCCGGACCCCTCACTACGACTCCAAATTCAATCTAGAAAATTGCGATCCGTGAAAACCGTTCTCTGCTGCCTGTGGCTTTGCATACGACTTTGGATGCCGCATCGGAATGGGAGAAGTTCTCTCACTCTTTCGCTCTTTTCTTCCTTACAGTGCTGTCTTCCCTTGCTCCTTCACTAGTGCAGGGTAGTCAACTGGATATTTATCTTCTGGTTAAACTCCCTCTATTGAGCACGACCTTCCTCTCTTTTTCTTCCTTTTTGTGAAAGGCGCCCTGTTATTGTAATGGAACACTTCCTTGCTGGGGCACTTGTATCAGCGCTAAGAAAAACGAGCATTGTGAGCCTGGTGAACGGAAATTGGCCCCCACTCTACCCGACTGCCATCTCTACGTTGTCACTGAAAAATTCGTTTTTGTAAACTTCTGCATAAATAAATCAGCTAATATTAGTTGTCGTTGGCATTGTCAACGTTTCGCCAACAGGGATTTCGCTCATTCAAAGTTTCGTAGCTTCAAACTGCCTTCCACAGCTTTTTCATCAACGTTAGCGTCAATTCATAAAATTAAAGGGAGCCATGATATGAAAATGTATTGTCGATAATTGTTGACGTCGGTGATGCTGTTATAAATTGTTTGAACCACCCGCGGGAATGTCACGCGCATCGAAGGACTTTCGGTAACGAAGACGAAGGAGTTAACGTGAGTGAAATGGAACACGCTTTGAAACATGCATGCTGAGTTTTGCGTCTCTTTTCTGTGGCGCCTTTAGACGCCGAAGCGCGGTTTCTGCACAGCTCCCTTACTGAAAGCACACAAACGGTGTGAAATCTCCCGGTGAAGCAACGGAAGTGAAGTGTACTTGAAGACATCTTCATTTTAACGCTAAAGGGACAAACACATGTACTGCCACAGGGCAGACGCTGTCCTTGGATTTTTATTACGTTAGACCTTTTAGCCCTAACATAAAGATGTCAAGTAGACACCAACTAGCCCAGAAACAAGTTCTGATTAAACAATGGAAGTATGCTGTATGATGATAAGTGCAAAGGTATGCTTGCCGAAATTTCTTTCGAAAGCCAATGCAGTCACATTGGCAGATAAACCTGCCGACTTAACAGGCTGAACCTGAATTTTTATCCGTGGAGCACTGTGCTGACTTGTGGGGTTGTATGCGTTCCGCTATCTATATTACGCACCTGTGTATGCACTCGGGATAAGGCGAAAGCGCGTATGGCTTATGCCAACTCCTCTTCACTCTGGCTTACGACCGTGGTCAACAAGAAAGTTGTTTCCGACGGGCAGTCTATAACTGTGTGTACGGACAGTAAAAGTGAAAATAAGCCGGACCGCTCCATGAAACTGCCAGGAGTCCACACACTAGCCAAGCAAACCAACTTTTCTTAGATATCTTAGGAGCTACATAATGAAAACCAGTGGGTCTATGCTTTCGTTAAAATTCTTTATAGATGTACTTTTTTCTACAAGCGTGATTACTTTTATTCTACAACCGATGATTACGACTCCTTATATAAGTTGACCCAAATTTTAGCTTTTCTTAAGTTACGGACGAGGGGATACAAAGCACTAAATAGGGCATGGAAGCATGATGAACAATGATATGCAAAAGGTGGGAGCGTAGTCTTGACTTGCTGCGTCACCGTTTCAGGGCGCTGCTTCCTGATGCGCGCTGCACTCTAGTCCGCATCATTTTTCAGATTTCGCGGGCTCTCCTTGTTAGCCAGAAAAGTGAGCACGCAATTAGCACGTTGTGGAAAATAGCATAGTTAGATGTCATTTCACATGTCTACATTACATGTCCATAGTTTGCCTCATTGACATTTTAATGATTAGGTGACGATTTGTCGAGTTAGAAACATTACGTCTAATTAACTAGACCTCATCAACGAAAAAAAGTAGTAGTGACTACTACAGTATACTGCGAACAATATGCACTAGGTGTGCTTTGCGTAACGACGTTCCTCTTTTTTTTTTAAATCGTGCTGCGTGATATTTGGGACAACCTGTATAGATAAGCTAATGAAACAACTAATCAATAAGGACATCTATTTCACGTCACCACAGTTGCCAACAACAGATCTTGCAGATTTTATGCATATCGTATATTATATTGTATGAGGGGAAACTGGTGCTTACAGTCTTGGCGTAGATCATGCCAAATATCGACTCCCGCAACCTCAGGCGACCTTCGTAAAAAGGAGAGCATCTTCAGAACAAATAGCTAGCTTTCAGTAGGGCACTGACAAGGCCATCAGAAACAGAGACAGCGCACCCGAAGGTCTTCTATATTGCAGCGGGAACAAAAGCTGCCCATGAAGCGAGACACGAGTCCTCGCGCTATCGTGCATCTTGCTTCTTTGAACCGCCCCACACAGCAGCGCTCAAACAAACGCTTTAAAAGCGCTGGTGTGATACCGCCAGTTTACAACGCCGCCGTATTTCAATAGCAAACGGTGTACATTGTGTGTGCAGTACTTGACCTGCAATATCATCCGCTACGTTACGGCGTCTCTCTCGGTGTACGCAATACTCATATCCAGAGAGACATCGTGTAGGGTGTGTACTTTTTCATGCTTGTGAATCCTTTTTTATAGGTATACACTTTATATCCGAGTATCTGTCAGCAGCGCTTAACACCGCGTTGAAGAAACATACATTAGAAAACTTTCTTTTTTTTGCAGCAGGACGGCCTGTTTTTCAACGGCCGATCATAGTTATTGATCCTAGCGTCATCTTCATGGACTCTGTCTGCACGCACTTCTACTATTGTTGTTGCAGAGACACGCTACTTTGGCAAAAGTTGTCCCAGAGAGGGGTGCTCCCCGTGCTGAGTCAACCTCACATACGAGCGTGGTAAACGAAGCGCGACCTTCTAAGTATGACACCAGCATATAGGCGTCGCTGCAGATAAACAGGGAAGCGGACGTCGTGACATCGGGGAGCGACCGTACGCCAACGCCGTTCGGGCCCAGAAGCTCGGGAAAAATGGATAGCAGTCAAGAATGGGAAGCCCAGCGGCAGCCTGACGCCTGCTGTTTTACTCGTCGGGAGACAGAGCTTTACTGGAAAGATAACGTGGAATGGCAGCGATGTTTTCTTACTTTTTTGCTCAGTGTGGCCTCTGGTGACATTCTCTGACTACAATGTATCCCGACTTCTTTTGGTTTTTACAGAACTGCAGGAAAGCGTTCTGCTTGGCTTTGCTAGACAAGATGCCTGTACATGCGATAAATAAGATGTAGCGGCTAACAGCAGAACGAAAGAAGAAAGACAAAGTTTCCACATGTTTCCTTTTTGCTGACAACAACAGTTTTTGCCGCCAGAGCCTAGCCCTTTAGCATGTAATTTGGTGAATTTTGTCGGTTCCTAAGGTAAGGTAGTTAACGGTTACCATATTGCCATATTTAGAATGAAGTAGGAGTTATTTTTACAAATTTACCAGTTGCAAGAAATATTATTTGAAAAAGAAAATATCGCATATTCATTAGTGCACTACTTCTACCATGATATATCCGAATTTTGTGGCTTTGAAGCAAAGTGTACGAATTTAAGCGGGGCTGCCGCGCCACTGCTTGGAGTATCCCTGCGATTAAGTTCACACATTTTTTGCGTTGCAGAAGAAAGCATCAGCGTATTAAAACGGCAAGATGGGCGCGTTGGTAGTTGAACATACTTTTGCTATATGGGCGCGCCACGGACGGAGGTCTATAGACAACAGTATGACTGACAACAGGTTCAATTTCATCACACATGGGGTTAATAAACCACACACAAAAGAATAAGAAGACACATGTATATCGCGAAGGGTATCATTTGATAACGCGATGTAAGAATTGCACTTCCTTATCATGCAAAAGATTAGAGGTCTGGCTGGCGCACGCACCTTGCTTCACTTGCATGTGGTAAGCTTACAGAATCTCGTGATTGATTTGCTTATTACACTTGTAGACTATCTCGCTGCTACTAATCATCAGTTTGCAATGGCACATTTCGCAGTGTGGAGCCAGGTTCAAGCTAGCAGGGTGCTTGACAGTGTGGTGCCCCTTAGACGGACATTAAGGCACATTCACAGCAACGCGAATCCGGAAAGCGGACGCGAATTATCCACAAAGCGGAAAACCTGCGGCTGCTTGTCCGATCGCTCCCGGACCGATTTTCTCCGCGCGGAAAGGTTGGCCGTTTCGCCGCGGCCAATCAGGGCCCGAGAAGCACGCGTAATATTGCGTAATGCCCCAGGGCGACACACCGCCGTGGATTGGCGGATTGCTCCATCCGCAGTGGGCGGCAAAAGGCAACGCTGTCGGTCTGAACAGCCGCGCGGCTTCGCTGCTCGCTCCGCTTTGAAATCCGCTTGCCGCTTGCTTGCTCCGCGATCGGTGTCAACGTGCCTTTATTCCGGAAATTTTCACATTCTGGTGTTCTTTAACGTGCACCTGAATCTAAGTACACAAGCCTCAAGCATTTCGCCTTCATCGAAATAGGCCACCACGGCCGGGTCTATATACAGGGTGTTTTCAAAAATGTGTCCAACCTTCTAAAAAATCAGGAAACTTCGATATTTGCTCGGGCTTTCAGAATTGCTTTTTCTGTAGCGGCAGGAATCTTAGGGTAGTTAAGGACATCATTTTGACAGTAATTAAAAGTTACATTAATTACGTTTTAATTAGTGGAGTTAAGCAATTGCGTACAATGGGAGAATTGAAGTCCCTCATGCGAGGAACCCATCCGAGCTTTAGATTTCGAAAAAGCGTCCTGCAGTAATTGTTGTGGCGTAATGAAATTCAACGAAATGCAACGGCTTTCAAGAGCGAAAGCCATCGAATTCGGTTGAATTTCATTACTTCGTAATTATTACTAGAGGCCTTTTTCGAAATCTCAATGTTGGGATGGGTTTCTGGCAAGAACTTCAATTCCCCAATTCACAGTCATCTAACTCCACTAATTAAAATGTTAATTAATTTACTTTCTTAATTGCTGTCTCAAGTCATGTCTCTAACCCTAATGATGTCTAGCGCTACAGAAAAAGTCATTCACTCATTTTGGACGTCTCAGAAGAATATGACAGTTGCGTTCTTCCATGTTTTCTGTTTAGCTTTCGCCATTGAATTTGGTTGAATTCATTACTTGGTAATTATTACTAGATGCCACTTTTTCGAAATCTCAAAGTTGTGTTGGGTTTCTGGCATGAAGAACTTCAATTCTCCCATTTGATACAACCACCTAACTTCACTAATTAAAAAAGTTATAATTTAACTTTTTAATTACAGTCCCATATACTTCTATACCCATGTTAAATCCCTGCCACTACAGAAAATCATTCTGAAGGCAATCAATATCGCATTTTCCTGATTTTTTGAGAAGGTTGACACATTCTGAAACCCCTGTATACACGGTCACAATATCACGCAGCGCGATTTAGAAAAAAAAGGAACGGTGTTCAATACAAGTTGGCATCTGATAGTAAGATAGAGAGAATTTATTTACGAAAGGCAGAGAGTCGGCCTGAACTATAGTTTGCTCTGGCCTGCTACTCGACGCGTGGAGGCGCAGGGGAGCGAAAGAGTGATGAATGACGATAGTAAGGTAGGGAGATGAGAACATAGTTCGTGACGCTGGGGCAAATCTAAAGGCGTGCATCCAGTGTAGTGGCTTGTAAGAAGGCTACGACTGCTTCTATAGCCCACTTGTGCTGCTGACGTCAGGCCAAGAACCTAACACAACCTCATCGTTAATGGCCTACTATGATATTAGCCAATCGCATCTGTGAGTAAAATATAACTGGTTGCCTCGCGGAACAAACAAAAAAAAGTTTCGCCGCAAGGGCGAATCAGTGAATGCGATAACTACAACTAGAATTGTTAGACGAAGTAAGGCTAGTAGTAAGCTCTTTTGGCTCTATTATTAACTCAACAAAACGCTGGTTTAAAGGAATGTGGCCGCTGCAGGACATAAGTCGTTCACATGCAGTAAGTCCTTTAAACGCTAATTACATGTTGAAACCAGAGCAAGTGCACAAGGCTTCTCCTGATGACTGTCGAGATAGCGCGCTCGCCAGCACCCGCGACTACGCCATTATGACCAAAGTTCGCAGTTTCTACTCGAAAAGCAGCCCCTCTACAGCGGCGCCCCTTCTCGCTCCTTCGCGGGACGTTTCCTATTTGTTTGACGAGCCATCGACGCCAGACATCGCACGCGGGGCGACGTTTACGCATATTTTATTTATTTATTTTTATTTATTTATTTATTATTTATTTCGAATACCTCCGGCGCCCGAAGACGTTATTGCATGAGGAAATGCACACGTCACATCTGTTGTACAAACGGACAACTGAGAAACGAAAATAACAACACAACTAGAAAAAAAAGTTCATGCCATTGTACATCCAGAGTAATGCTCTGAACGATGCTTCAGTATGGCAATCCGCAATTTTCTGCTGTAGCTGATTCCGCTGGGTTGTGTTGGGAAAACAAGAGCGATGAAAGAAGTTTCTTCTGCAATTAATTTCCCTTCGGGCAACGGAAAGGGCTGGCTCGAAGTGCTCGCGACTGCATATAACGGATGCCGCTAAGGTGTTTTTAAATTTCGTCTTGTCGTGTGGAATGCTTTGCTATGAGGACTTCTAACGTGCACCGACACAGCCAGTTAATGGATGAAGAATGGCCGGAGTTTTCAAGTCAATTCGTTACTTCCTTGATGGCATCACTACTAGACATCATAGTGCTCTGTAATCAGAGTGTTTAACGGCGTTCTTGTTGACGTCGTGATGCCGGGATCATAAAAAAAAACCTACTTTGGCCGGGCATGTGCGAGAAGTCTGCCACCATCAGGAGGCATCACTGCAAGTACAGACGGCGAACTGTCACTGGAGAAACGTAACATAATGAACATAGAACTCAAACAACATCAGTTAAAGGGCCGAGAAACCCGGTTTTCCCCTGCGTGTATTCGCTTTTGATTTTTTTTTCCCTTTTTTTTCGCGCATGCCTGCTTTCATCAGTGTCTTCCTGAGCTCATCATGCGGCGGCTCGTGTTGGTTCTTCTTACCCTTTATTGACGAGTGTTGCCCACGGCAACATACCAGAAAATATTTTTTTGCCAGCGAGTTTCGGTTTCGGGCGGCTCATTTTTGCCCAAGCTCTGTCCACAACAATGTTACATGAACGTGGGGCGCCATCTCACAAGCAAGTCGGAAATAGGGAAGAAGAAAAAGAAGTTTGGCGCGTAAACACACGCAGAGCGTTCGACGACACCACATCAACCTGCAGCGCCAATTTCGTGGTAAGCACTTTTTTTCTCTCGCTCACTTTTAACAGTTATTTCGAAGAATGCTCTACCTCGCTCTCTGCCGATTTTATGAATGTGAATGAAAATTTGTACCAGCAGCGGCGCGTCGCGTGTTTGTTGCCCATAGGCAACACCAGGCACTATCCCATGTTTCTCGTGCCGCTCAGTGTATGGTGTGGTGATTTTGCCGATAGCATCTATATTGTCTGCTCCACTGGATGAACGTACGCGGTATCATGCAGGCAAATGAGGACCCATCAATAGGCACAAATAATGGACCCGGTGCATTTTATGGTAAAAAAGCCGCAAAGGTGCCTCCCGAATACAGCGATGACTCGGACCTGGAATCGAGCGATGACGAACCAGAAAATTGCTGCTTCAGCCCTGGCAGGCGAGCATTTTTTATAAAAAACCAGATGTGCTCAGACATTTCAGATGCAAGTGCCATGGTGTGTTGATAAAGGTTGCGATGGAGGGGAAGGGGGGGGGGGGGGGGAAGTGGCGCGTTTGGCCCGTAACGTGTTTTTTTTCACATTGGGCGCAGATATAAACGTCTAACGCTCACCGTACATTGGTCATATTATCAGTCAAAAACTCTCTGCATGTATCGGCGTCCTCGTGAAGCCGTGGGCGGTACTCACGACAGACCAGTTAGATAATTGGAACGCCTGGCAGAGACTGGCGCTCTGTTTACGCTGCTATTGAAAAGGTTGTGTAGCGGCCTTGACACCCCGTTATTCCTCAGCCCTTTTTTGTGAAAGCTATGAATTTTTTTTAGCGGTGTCCTTAGTGATTGTGGATTGACAGGAATATCTCAAGTACCATTTTATAATTTAGCGTGTTTTTTTTAGCTGTAGGTGTTGTCAACATTTTATGTGAATTTTTGCAGCTCTCTCAGGGGACAGCCAAGCTGAGATGTCTAGCACCCCGAGCACGATGATATTGACGATGAACTTGAAGCAATTACCAAGCCTTCAAAAAATCACCCTACATGGAGCGTTGTCCAAAGCTCAGTTGGTCGCGCCATGCCAGAGGGGAAGGATGTGCCGCCCTGTCCATCCCCGGTGGAGTCTCCCATCGAGTATTTCAGAAGATTTTTGATATGGAGTTTTTGTCTTTCATCTGTGAACAGTCGCTCTACAGTGCTCAGAGGAACCCCAACAAAGTTACAGCACTGACTGTAAATGATTAGAGCAGTTTATGGGCATAGTGTTCACTATGTCGATTATGAAGCTGCCCCAAACGCGTATGTACTGGTCTGACAGGTTCCGTATCAGTCAAGTGGCCGACACGATGACGAGGGACAGATGGGAGGAAGTGAAGCAGTCACTGCATTTCAACGACAACCAGGAGGCACCAGACCAGAATGACCCAGATCGCGACAGGCGTACAAAGTGCGGCCCCTATTGGACCACCTGACAGCGAAATGCCGTGAACTACCGAAATCCCAAAAACTATGCGTAGATGAGCAGTTAGTCCCCTTCAAAGGCCGCAGCTCACTGAAGCAATACTTGCCAAACAAGCCCAAAAAATGGGGCTACAAACTCTTCCTCTGTGACGAATGCGGACTCATGTACAACTTTGAAGTATACACGGGAAAGATCCTTCCGCAGCCGGGTTTTCCAGACATCGGCGCCAGCGGCAACATAGTTCTCAGAATGGCGAGCGTCGTGCCACGTGACCTCGACTACATTCTGTACTTTGATAACTGGTTTTGTAGTGTGGACTGCAAGTGGTACTAAAAAAAGTTGGCATCAGTTCTGTGGGCACAGTGCGGGAGGCTCGCTTGAAAGGATGCAAACTTCCATCCGATAAAGAGCTGAAGAGGAAAGGCCGTGGCTCTTATGTTGAGATGGAGAAGACGTTTGAAGGAGTGAACTTGAGGGCTGTGAAGTGGTTTGACAACCGCCACGTGACCCTTCTGTCATCATTTGCTTCTGCATTGCCAGATCATCCTGTGAAGCGCTTTGACAAAAAGACACGGACAACGGTGAACGTGCCTCGTCCTTGAATTGTAGCTGTCTACAATGAGTCTAGGGGTGGCGTAGATCTTATGGACATGCTCGTAGCACTTTACCGCATCCAACTAATATCTAAAAAATGGTACAGGCGGCTATTCTTTCATCTGTTGGATGTAGTAGTCGTGAACTGCTGGCTCCTGTACCGCCGAGATGCCACCGCCGCTGATGTGCCACGCAAAGACCAAATGACACTCCTCTCCTTCAAGGCAGATATTGCATGCGTGCTGAGGCAACAAGGGAAGGTTGCAACACCCTCCAGAAGGCGACCTTTTGCGCCATCAAGAGTTGAAAATGAACTGCAGGCGAAGAAACGGCGCGGACCGACAGCTTGTGTGCCGTGCAAAGAGATAAGGCTGGACACAGTCGATCACCTGCCTACGTTCTCCCAAAGAAAGGACGCTGCAAATATCCGAAATGCACGGGTATCACACGGGTGTGCAAAGTGCAACGTGCATCTGTTTCACACCAGGGAAAGAGTGCCTGTACAAGTTTCATACTGACCCGTAGGTGCGATGCAATGAAGCCTGCTTTAGGATTCGTGCCTAGTGTTGCCCACAGGCAACAAAGCTAGATCTCGGCAAGCAAATGTAACAATTTTTTGTCCTTGCAATGTATGCTTTATAATGCTATAGTAAGTAGAAATATACCCGAAATAAACTTTTTTTTAAACTATTTTAATGTGTCGTCAATAAAGGGCTAAAGAATAATGGAACGTAAAACCTGCAGTATACCATATAGTGTGTCGACGAACACGCTTAATTATTCGTCGAGCAACATGGACATGGGGATGTGTAAGGCCGAGTTTTCAAAATTGTTAAACCTATAAGAAGCAGCGAGAAATAGATATACAGGGAAAGAAAGGGAAGAGCGAAAAAAAAAAAGAGATCAGGTGCGCGAGAGAGAAAGAATTAGATAGGGAAAGAAAGAAACAGAAAGAAAAAGAGACAGAAACGTTACGGGAAAAACAAGGAAAAAAGTAGAGACAGAAAGAAAGAGAAAAAAACATGGCTGATCTTTCTGTCATAGGAATCGGTTATAACACGAAAGTCAAACGTGTCTAAGCGGAAGTAGTGCCTATCGTGTAGTGATATATGAGAGCTTGTACAATGTTTATTCATGTTTGGCAGCTATAGCCCCGGCTGGAGTGGATGCACGCATGTTGACGCCTAGTTAGTAGAGGTTTTTAGCTTGAGCCCCAAAGGCATGCGTCCGCTGGCCTCTGTTTTTTTCTACTGTAACCAAGGCACGACATTCACCTGTCGAAATCGTGTCCTTTCTGCAACGCGTATCGCAGCAGTTTTGTTAGTCGGTCTCTCGCAATCGAAGTAGTCGGTGGCAGAGAAATCCCGTTGGTGCACGTGGAAGCTGCACTAGTCCGATCAGCCGGCGCACGCTGACACGAAGCGAAAGGCAAAGAACGTAAATGCGTCTAGGGTGCCTCTCCGACGCCAGCGCGGCCAGCGTTTCTCGCTGATATCGAGACGCTTTTACCGTGACCTCCGATATAGGCCTGACTGGCTGCCCAGGCGGCGCTGCGAAAACGGTGCTAAAAAAGCGCCCCTACGATAAGTTCTTGGTTTCGAGTAGTCAGACTGGCGGCCGCATGCAGCACTAAGCTCAGATGCGCAATGGAGCCGCCGCTGTCGGTTGTGCTGCGTTGGATCTCGGCCAATTTCTGGCATGGCTGAGTTCTTCAGGCCAAGCAATCTGCGTAAACGCAAGAAGCTTGTCAACGTCAAGTATGTTTACGACGTGCAGGAGATTGAAGGAACCATTGCGGCGCGCTGCAACTCGCAAAGTGCAGCGAATCTCATACGACGTTGAACTCGAGTTAAGTTTTACGAGGCATGCTCGCGCGATTAACGACAGTGCATAAACGAAAAGATTGCTGTTAAGAAAGTCGAAATGATTTGCATTACACGACGAAACGTAATCAAGAAAGGTCCAGTGACGAAGGCTAGCCGTCGGCGGCCCGAATGAGCGCATTCGCGCCGTGTGCCGTTTTCTGCCGCATTCAGTCGCAAACACACTTTGTCCCATGCACGGTCGTAATTTTCAACATTCGCTTCTAGGGAATTCGTCAAATTCTGTCAGCGTGCGGTGGCGGTCGAGAAGCGACGGCGCGCAATTTACAGCCGGCCGCTGGAAGCAGTCGGCTGTAAGCCCCGGAAAAATCGTAGGCACATACGCAGGGTGACTCATGGCATCGTTTTTCTCGTTTCCCACGAAATGCCGGCTGCATATCCTCGTGATCGCCGTCGGCAGCCGCGGCGTGCCGTCTGGATGTACAGGGAATATATACATATATAAACAGCGTGCACGCGCGTACGAAAAGTAATCAGCACGTTACATTCCAAACCACGTTTTGCTCGCGTACTCACTTCACGCATCGGACGGCACGTACCAGCGGTTCCGTCGCTCCACTTCGTACGGCTTTCAGGGGAACCAGTAAAACCGCACATTAGGATCCATACCCCCATGTTCGTGGTAATTAACCACGCAACAATAACGGCGGCGACCGCGCTTCGGGACCGCGCGATGCTCAGAGCCGTCGCCGGACGACCTGCTTCGGCACGGTTTGTTGAAGCAGGGATCGCTCGTCAACATGTCAGACTCTGCAGGCATAGCGGACAAGTTCCTGCGTACGTTTTAAGCACTTTTTGAGCCTGAAAACTAGGCGCAAAATTAAGTAAAACGCTCAAAGCAACTGAAAACGCGTAACTCGCCGGTCGGCGTCCATTTTTGACTACCCAAGCAACTTCGGCGCACGCACACCAGGCTCCGCCACAGTACTCAAACTCCAGCGCGTCAGCCCTATGCACGCAATCTTGGAGTAAGCGCTAGTAATTGCCGATCGTGACGCATAACTTCTTTTAACCTCTCACAGACTGCGGCACCGCCTGCTCCGCTACCTACCCGCCAACAGAGAGCACCGTGCGAGAGGTGTGGGAAAGATATAAGGCGCGTTCGTGAAGTGTGCAGCATCTGCCAGGTAGCTTAGTTGGCAATAAAGAAAAAAAAAAGCGAGGTAGCTTAGTTGGTTTAGCGTGGGGCGCTTACCATCGCGGCCGCAACGTCGTGGTTCCATCCCAGCCGCGCGAACTTTTTCTTGGTTTTTTTTCTCACCGTTGCGTCCATTATATCAACGTTCATTTCCTCTAACGGAAGTACTTGGTGGATCCGGCATAAAAACACTTTCGTGTAATTAACAGAAACGGGGAAGCCCGCCAACTTCGCCGTTCTACAAACTTGGCACCACTACTGCGAAGCTATCTTTTCTTTACTTTCAAACCACTAGGTATTGTTTAAAAGATGTATAGTGTAGCACTGCATGTATCGGCGCTTAAGAAGGCATGGTCGTGTCTGATAACTTTGACCGCCAAGGAAGTCAAGTTTTTATGAGAGCTTTGAAATTTGTTTTTCTGGCGCCCCAGGCTACCATACGAAGCCTGAGACTGACTACACGCTGGATTTTACGTGCTTTATTGACCAGCAACACAGACTAGTGTATGTAGCCTAAGGGTCCACCCTGTACTAACATTCCGTAAACATTCCTTTTATGTATATGTGTGTGTGGGGAGAGGGGGGGGGGTAGGTTAGGCTCAAATATAGCAAGACGATGGGCGCAACACAGGCAATGCATTATCGTCCACCCTGTACCTAACATTCCGTAAACTATTCCTTTTATGTGTGTGTGGGGGGGGGGGGGTAGGCACAAATATAGCAAGACGATGGGCGCAACACAGGCAATGCATTATCGTCTATCTGCCCTTCGTAAAAAGTGTCAGTGCGTGTCTAGCCTCGTTTTGTGTTTCGCAGCGATACAGGCGTTGTATCGGTAGCGGGCAGTGAATGACGCGGTGCCATACCCAGCAGGGTTCAATTGATAGAGCGGTGGTGCAGCCCGTGCTTTCAGACTCATCAGTCACCCACGTCGGAGTGGTCGGGGAACGTAAATGTTGGCCACTCAAGTGCGTTTGCTGCAGATGTCTCTTGGGGAAACGTCTTCTGCAGCTTCTCACGCCAACGTGTCGGCTCTGCCTTCCTCGAGCAGTTACAATGTGGTAAGTAATCCGTTCTTCACCTGTCTGACAATGGCTAACGATGAACGGCCGGCCCATCCCTTATTCCTGCTGTTTGTATTTGTGTTAACATAAGTTCTTTTAAATGGTAACATCGCCAGTACATTCGGGAAGCGGCATTTGAAAGAACCGCTTGCCAAATTTATTTGCTAAGGATTGAATTATATGAACTGTCCCTCAACTGCAGCATCGTGCTAATGAAAAAATATACGAATAAAAGATGACGACATCTCATTCCCGCTTTTTGGACAGAATTCGTCCACGCACCAATAAACACTAATTATCATTTAATGCAAGTATAAAGATTAGTGGTTTCACGCATCTTCAAGACATTAAATTTGCATGGTTTATCGGAAATAACCCTTTGTACGTGTTGCTACGAAAATCCTGAGATCTATTCAGCATTTCCCTGTTTCTTTGTCTATGGGCCAATTTATGCTCCGCATTGAAAAAAGGGAATTTCAGCTGTGACATCTAACTGCTAATTTGTGAAGTGAAAGCACTTATTTTGCGGCCTTCGAGCAAGAAATACTGCATCGAAATATTGCCTAGAAGTCTAGGCTTGAGGATCCCGCTCCTTCAGATTGGAGAAACTTAGTAGATTGAATATCTTCAGCGGAGGGGAAAGACAGAAGGAAAAACACCAAGTGAATAAGAATATAAGTGATGCTACAAAAAATGAAGTGCGAGCGGTCTATTCCTTGTCGTAATGGCTGACTCCCCTTTTCCAATAGACTACTGGTACAGGAAGACTATTTACGGCTATAAGGATCGTTTAGCAACATGTAGTGATTATCATTTCGCAGGTGGCCACGTTTGTTATTGGACAGCTACTTTTGTATTTCTCTCTTGAACACTGTGATGTTATTGTTACTTCTGTCGTAAAAACAGAACATGAACGTTCGGCTTACAAATGCCTCTATTAGCGGCGTAGGACGTTAGGGTCAAGGTTTGTCGTAACGTCGGCGGTTCATCGTAAAGTCACGGCTCATCATAAACGGTTATGCGCCGCAAAATGGGGTAAATCTCACTAGTCGCCACCGGTCCATACTATGCATATTATGAGATAAAGGTTCGTCGTTACTGCCTAAAACATTGTTTGTCTTAGTAGCAGTGTCAGAATACCCGGTGAAATTTGCCAAGGCGCTCAAGTTTGTCATCTAAAACCAGAGACACAAACGTGCATCTCTAAGGTAAAGTCATCTACAAGGAAAACAGCTTCATGAAACATATCTGCAAATTGTTGGGGCCTTACTCGCCACCGGTCCACTCAAAACGTAGAAGGCATCAGTTACTCCAACAAAAAGCCGGCGACCTTAGTCGAAGCGAGGTATGCGCGGCGTCGAGGTTCGGAGACTCGCGCTCGTACGTGCACGGCCGCTTGATTACAGAAGAAACGCGTAAGATCCAGCCCAGTGTGCGCAGCCGGACGCCGGCGCCAGTTGCACTTGCTATCAGCGCAACCAGAAATATCCCGCTCAAGCTTCTTACACTCGCCTGTCTCAAGGGCCACTAGACAACATATGCGAACGATTTGCGAAAATACGCAAGACGGATTTCCAGCAAGGCTTCTTTCTTGCTTACGAAACTTCATGCATTTACCGACTGCTCTTACCTTCCAAAGCGTAAAGCACAGGATGCTATTCCCTTAGACCTAATTTCTCGCCAATAAATGCAGTCGAATGCTCGCATCGGCGCCGAAAGTGAATGGGGTTGTTGTGCTTTTCTAGGAGCGGAGCTCCTGATAGCATCACCTGGTCGGTCGTCGCTCCATCCGGCGTGTCCCCGCCGTCGCTTCTCACGTATCATTCAATAGATGGCGCTGTCCCATAGAGACAGAAGAAAAAAAAGCAAATAAAATAAAAAACAAAAAAAAAAAATGACAAATTTAAAAAAAAAAAGAAAACAAAGAAAATAAAAAGCAAAAATAAGAAATAAAATAATCTAAAGAAGAAAAAAAGGAAAAAAGAAAAATAATCAAAGCGGCGTATTGCTTTGATAACTGCTGGGCGAAACCACTGAACATTTCACGGTGTAACCATGATTGCTTCAGGAGCTTCGCCAAAGCTCTTCGTCATTCACCCGTGGATATGCTGTAATTTTTTAAAACTCCCATTAGTACACTATTAACTGTTGAGTATTTGAAAGTTTATGTGGTCTGCAAAGGTAGGGGGTATGTATATAAGTTATTTTTCAGAAGCGGCTTCTTACTGTCGTTCGCTCAGTTCTATATTATCAATTATTCCCGCTTTCCCCCATGCCACTCGTAGGGACCAAGCCAAAGCTTGGTTAACCTTTCCTCTTCATTTTTCCCTTCCTTCAGATGTATAGCTCGCATGACTCAAGGATAATTACATGTGAAGTGTAACATTTCAGTTACACGGCAGTTCAGTAGAACTAGACGGCAGCTATTTACGCAAAAAAACAAAAATTTCACATATAACGTTTCAGATTTAGACATAAACCACAGAGAATAGTCTTTTAGATTTCAGCGTTTTGATGTCGCCAAGTGCAAAACATGCATTGGTGAACCAATTTTCTCTTTTACGATTACAGTTCACTGTCGCATAAAAGGATAAAAAATGCCCCTATTAAAGACAGCGAAAGAAGTATATTGCGAGGTCTATCATTATGCGATATATTCTGCACGTTTAGGTTCTCTATTTGTCTAATGCTAGCTATATTAATTGGCTGGTAATGCGTAAATTAGTAAAGAAACTAAATGTTTGAGACTTCATCCTAGATATTCGCATGCACCAACTAAAAACATACCTAAATTACCAATATTGTAGTTACGTAATGACAAGAACTGCGATTTTCACGCCGCTTTTAGTGTTGCACATTGGGCAACTTTATTCTGCGTTAAGTTGCCAGGGAAAAGCACTAACGAAGAATGCAAGCCGAGAGAAAGCCTGTTTTTCGGTCCACGTGCTTCATGCTTAGGTGTTTTTCACTGAAAATATTATAAGACACACCAGTCGACTAATTCTTCCATCCTTACATCTGAATACCTACCAAATTGACCAACGTGACGCCTTACTCGTAATGAACATTATAAGCAGATTGGATTATAACCTACGGAAAGACTGTATTTAAAAATAATATGAATGCATAGCGTTATATGACGAAGCAGGGATGGTATGCTGGACACGTTGGCATTTCATACTGAAATCGAAAGTGCGAATGTACAGGACGAAGCAGACAAGACGCACGGTCAGAGACTCATGAACAGTGAGCGCTTCTTTGTGTGCTTTTTTCTGTTTCGGTCTTGTAGTACGGCGCTGCGCACTTCTGCATATGGCTAGTCGATAAAAAATTCAGTGTGGATAAAAGTTGGTAGACGCAAGAGCTTCGCCTCAAGATTAGAACGCGATAGCGTAATCGGGCCCAATTCGCATCGCCTTCTCAATCGCTGGCCTCGCTTCACTTCTCGGTGGACACCGCCATAGGCGTGTCTACCGGGGGGCAAGCGGGGCTCTAACCCCCCTCTCCCCCACTGAGAATTGTTCGGGGGCGGAGACCCCCACTTTTGACAGCGGTCGTTGTCGGTGGCAGACTGGGAAACTAACAAGTCAGTCAAAGTTTTACTCGAACGCAACAATAACGTAATTATGTAATAAAATGCGTCCTATACAATTCAGCTGTGACGACTGTCCTCCGTCATGCACTGCAGGCTCTCTGCGGTGCGGGCTGCCTAGTCCACGCTTTCGCTCGAGTATTGCAGAGGAGGCCATCGCTCAGCTGGGGCTCGATTGGCCTCGTGATCTTGGAGTGGCGCCCTCTCGCGTGTGACGTCAGAGCGGGGACTCCGTTCTCAACCGCGCTGCAGCAGCCGCTGCTCCTGTATGCGGATCGTCTGCCTCAGGCGGGAACTTTGTCGAATGAACAGCCTCGCGACGGTCAATTAACGACACTGCAATGAATGTTTTCGAGTGTCATCTTGAATTTGTTTTAGTTGCGCCCAATCGATAGGGCCAAGAAACCCCGGATGGCCGACGAGTACGCCGATGCCACCGACCGCATTGCTGGTAAGAAAGTGAACTACGTGTGAGTGTTCTCGCTCGTTATCTTGTTTCTGCCGTACGATACTAATTAGTTGGGGTGTTTCTTCCGATATTTTAGTAAGCTTGCCGTTCTCCAGCATGTACACTATGTAGATAAAGGTTGTGAAAGGTCGCGGTGCCTCATCGAGGGCGCGCTGTGTACGACGCATGCCACGTTGTTGAATGCGGCGGCGAGGCCGTCAACGGATTCGCACACGTCGCAGTTCTCGTCCTGCAAACAAGTGCGCGAGTGCCGCCTTGTTGCACACCCACCTGCCGATGCCCATGATCGCAGTTTGTCCCGAAATGTTGGTTCAGTAACAACGATATTACGTCGTAGTTCATATTAACTCCGCACAGGGCCGTTGCATGGGTATTAGAATATAACAAAGTTAATCGCTGATACAGAGATAACGTGGCCAAAGAAATTAACGTGGCAAAAGCAAGCTGGGTCGAGTTTCATGCCACGAAGCCTAACGAAAAGCTTAAAGAGCTCCTCTTTTAAAAAATGTCTGCACTGTCTCAGGTGAAAATGTTTAGATAATGTGCACTAAACAGCGGCAACAGGTTTCACTTATGAATTTATGATAAGCAGTCCGCTAGGCGCGCGCTTGCCTTCATAAGTAAAATACGTATGTGCACCATTCAAATGCAGCCGTAGTCTCAGATATCCTGCGCCGTTCAGCTGACCTCATGAGGCGCGCTTTCCTGCGAGGTGATTCGGAGGCAGCGTCGTCGGCTCCTTGTCTAGGGCCTTCGCAGCAGGTTGTGGGATGGCACCGCACCTGATGTAAGTCGCCTATGCTTATATCCTGCGTGCAATGAACGGCTTAAGTATTGGCGAGGCGCTTAAACGCGGTCACAAGCTTACCTAAGAGTGGCGCGTACGGTGGGCAGAAGTCACTGCCCGCGAAGTGCTTGCTGCACACGGTCGATGAAGGCGTGGCGCGCTTTCCCTTTCTGAGCTTCACTATCCACTTCTTCAGCTTTAGGTCCTTAGGATAGTTGTGAAAGCTTTTCACGAGCGGACGAAGTACACTGAGGCACAGAGCAGTACTTCACCATTGCGCAGCACTCGCCGCGGAGACAAGCGGCCGCAGTTCTAAGAAACAAAGAGCTGTAGTTCTAAATGAACGTTAAAAGCAGACCCACGGTTGTTCGAACAGCGTCAGTAGCCACCATGCGCAAGATAACCAACTTAACTGCTTTTAGTTGATATTTACCACAACGGTGGCTTCAACACGGCGCTGGGCCTACGTAGCAGACGAAACGCGCGAATCCCTGCTCTGACGTCCTACAGGCGCCAAAAGCAGCCCCGCCATCGGTCGCACACCAGGCCAATAGTATTACAGCAATCTGTCATGACTTTATTTTGTTCTGCCTGGCCTGAAATTTACGTAATTGGCGACGCAAATACGGGCGGGAACCAGTAATTGTTTTTATAGCCGGATGAAATGGTCTCTTTTTTTTCAGGAAATTTAGTTTCTTTGAAAACAATTATCTTCGCCAATGCTCCATATCTGAGCTGCTGTGAGTGGATGTGTGCAGAAGTGTGGAGTATTTTAGTTGTGCCTAGCCAGGAGAGCTAAAAAGATTCCCTTTGGTCTCCGATTAACCTGCTTCACCTCGCTTATCATACGGTAGCCTGCAGCGGTCGCTGCGGCTTGTAACAAGGCAGTGGAGTCGAGCACACTGAGAAGCCCAACTTTCAAGTTTGCCCCGTAACTTGATCTTCACTAGGAAGATTATCAGCGTCCCGATTTTCTGGACTAAGAAGACTGCCCACCTGCAAAGGATTGTATCTGTTCCTAATTATGTTTATTTCTCTCTCTACCTCTCTGTCAGCAACGATGAGTTCACAGAAAGTTTTATTAGGTCTAAAACAACTCAACAACGTTATACTATACTGAAAGTATCTATTATACACATATGAATCCATCTCGCCCGCTGCTATAAGTAGCCGCTGCCAATGTGATTGGCGGGCAGCCTTCTTGAATTACGTTCAGAAACAGACAAAGTCTGGCTATTCCGAAAAAATGATTGTTCAGCACAGTAATGGGCTGCTTATTGTGCGGACTTCATTTTAAAGGGCGAGACAGACGGTACGATTTTCCATGCGATGCGACGTCCGACACGGCGGGGGGGACCGGAATGGTGACCTTTCATAGCATCGGACAGCCACCATTCCCTCTCCCCAAACGCCGCGTCGGCCGGCACATCGCATGGAAAATCGTACCGTCTGTCTCGCGCTTAACACCGCGAGTTTTCGCATACTTGTGACGTCGCCTAACATGGAGGCGATTTTATGGCGCACTGAAAACTTTTGATGAATAGCAAAAACCAATGACCGCCGTATAAAAAATAGTCAATATACGCCGTATTTAAAATGTTTATCGTTACTTTTTCTTTACGCAGACATGCGTAAGTGATCATTACGCAGTGGATCACTTCGGCGTCATTTGTTGCGTCGTGCTGCGAGCAGGTGCTGGGAGGATGACCCAGAAAATTTCAACCATTCATTAACAGCTAACGACCTATACGGAAGGAGACAATGCGGGGTAGTTTAACGTTATAATCTCCCACAATTTGTTCGAAGAAAATTTTAGTTTCCACAGTTTGCGTAGGCTATGTACTTGGAGGGGCCGGAGGGGAGGAGTAAAGGACCACTTCACCGCTTTTGCCGTCCACCCCCCACCCAAGCTGTGAAATGTAGGAGGGCAGAGAGCGACACATTGCGTATAAATTCGTAGTCATTTATAATCTTATAACTATACACAAGCAGCTCAATGTGGTTTCCATAAATATTAATCGACTGAACATGGCCTTCATATTTAGAAAGACTCTACATTAGAGGGCTCTAACAGCAAAGAATTGGCACTCGGCTTATCTAGAAGACTTCTGCGAAGTACCTTCCTTTGTCAGCCACATGTTTTGCTTAATAAATGAGAATTTAAGGTACTAGAGTCATATACTCACAGTATTTACAACGCCAAACTGAGACTGTGACGTTTGCAGATGGAATGCTCAGATAAAGAACAGGTGAAACCGTCGCTGCACTTTTTAAACTTCAGGGTTATATTTCGAAAATGTTAATAAACACTGTTGTGTTGTCGCGGTATAGGACGGCCCACCCTGCACAATCTGTTTGTGCAGGTTCTTCCTTGATTTAGAACATGCAGTTTTCAAAAGTTAATCATCTAATCATCTCTATGAATATGAAAAAATAACGTCCGATTCAGAGAAAATGTAGTGCTCTCTCTCTATGTATATATTATATATATATATATTTAATATATATATATATATATATATATATATATATATATATATATACAGCGGACAGAGTGAGACACGCCAGCCCCCCCTCGCGAGCGAGTTGATACGCCACTGTCACCGCAACCGTTCCGCAACGAAAGAAACGTCTGTACGCGCAACATTATCATTTTAAACTATCCTACAATGCCTACGGCAAGTACAGTTGCGAAGTGCCTGCGACGCCATAGTTCTCCTTTTTATGAATCAGCGAAGTACCCACTATGCGTCCGTAAGGCAACACGGAAACATACACAGCTGTTAACCTGGTTGATGCTTTTGCTGACCACACTAATTAAAGATGTCTGAGCGATTGTACTGCGTCGGCCCATAAACACCTGACTCGTTGGTCGATTAACATGTCTTCGCGCCTCGCGCGATTCTAAGCATCTGCCGCGTAACATTACAAGCATTAAGGAGGCTCGTCTCATTACATTAGATTCGTATAGAGTTTATTATTATATTTTTCGGACACAGCTCTAGGCAATGGCGTGGCTCTGGGGTAGAAAACCTGCTTGCCCCGCAGAATGCCTGTGTTGGATTCGCGCTCGAACCAAAGTTTCTTTTATTATTTATTTATTGGCATCTATCCTGAATCTTCACTCACGGACGACGCTGATTTCACGCTCACAGCGAACGACGCCGGCGCCCACACTGGCGCCGAAATTTCTGTGAAACGAGCTCTTTAACGCTATGGCGTTAAAATACCTCCTTTAGAAATAGCTGCATCATAACTTTGATGTTTGGAGTGCAGTTCTATTCCCGCAATTGTACCCTCACGCAAGTAGAAAACTAAGTTGGCGTCATTAGCATTATCGAATTTAGTGATCGAGCGCAGCTATACTCCATCGTGCGGAATATTTATGCTGGTGTTTTAGCCAGAAATGCTTCTGTTTATTTTTATCTTACGTGGTACACGCCACGTTACCGCGTATTCAATCCGCGTAGTAGGGCAATAATATTTTTCGTTGTCTTACTTTCTTTTCTTACAAAGATGTTCCCGCTAATCAAAGATAGTTGAAAATGTATATGAAGACTGAGAACTGACTCGAAATATGCCTGAAAAAAAATACATTGATGTTTCCTTCTGGTTCTGTTTTGCGCACATGCTACTGTACCACGCACATGAAAATACGCGAGCTGCTTAATTGCGGCTCATTATGCGTACTAAGATGCGTCAATTCAGCAAACTAGAGCGCTCACATTGATATTTACGTCTCTTTAAATACCACGTGGTAAAATGCAGTTTAGAAGGGTTAGCACGAGCACTCTTTCCCTGGCTGATTCTTGTCCGTCGAAGAAGCAGATGGAAGTGCACAAATGAGGAAAAATACGCAACACAAGGGATGTGTTTCAAGCCTAACGATATTGTAACCTTTGCAACGCCAAAAATGTGCAAGTTATTTCATATTGTACATCTCTATTATTTGGAGAGAAAATACTGGCATCAGCGAGCTACTGACGCACCATAATACCACCTTGCCAATTTCTCCGTCGTTAGAAACATAGAAAAAAATTTTCTGCGTTACAAGTTGGGTTTGAAGGTAAGGCTATTATACGAAATCAGACGTTCAATTTAACAAGCCAAGGGTGCTAATCCTATCTGGTGAATTCCCGTTCAAAAATTAGAACAAACCATATATTGAAATGCCAGAAGGGGCAAGGCACACTAAAAATAAATGCTGTAATGAAGTTTTTGAAGACGAAATTTTTAATGCGAGAGATCTGTGTGGAACATTATTCCACTCCGTAAGCCTTCAGTTATCTACGTCCTTGTACACCAGCTAGTGACGACAAAGTTGAAATGGTTAATGACGAGGCCCATTCGTAGAGTATTAACAGTGACTCTTTTGTGCATTGTGGCTCCGTCAGTAGAGCAACATTTCTCCATGAAATTTCGGTACACTTATTTTCGACTCCTTACTGCGCTTGAAATTTCTTCGCAATAGCTGTCTTAGGCAAGTACGCCACCATCGATTACCTTTGTGCAGCACATGGTATCCTCATTTACAAGATGTTCTCATGTTATATATGAGTTGGATTATTGTCTGAAGGAATGTCCCCGGCCACTGCTGTTGCTCAATTCTGTGGCTAAACTGTCCTAAAATGCGCGAGAACACGAAGACACAGTAAGGAAACATTCAGAACACCACGAGCGCAGTTTTTTAAACGCGAAGCATTTATTAGCGAACTTCTGCGACTTTGAGAGTATCTGTTTATCTATCATAGCCGCCTACGACTTTGTGCTCTCCTAGCCGTTTCGTTAATCGGATGTATACCAAAATTGGTATGGCATAACATGACCGTAGTACGAACATTAATGACAGGTCGTAACATGAAAATCGTGAAAAGCATGTCATGAACAGCATGAGTTACATTCCACGGTCTTGGTGCTCTTGCGGCCGTTTCGTTAATTTCATATACCAAACTTGGTATGTCGTGACAAGTGTTCATGACGAACACAATGACAGGTCCTAACGTGCAAATTGTGACACGCATGTCATGTGCAGCATGATTTACATGACGTGGTCTCGCGGCGCTAGCGGCCATTTAAATGAATAGATATATAAGAAAACTGGTATGACGAGACATTTCTGCATGACGGACATAACTGACACGTGGTAACGTGAAAATTATTACATGCATGTCATGAACGACATGATTTACATTACACGCTCATGGCGCACTCGCGGCCGTTTCGCTAGATTGATATACACCGAAATTGGCATTGCGCGATGTGACTGCATGAAGAACATGAATACCAGTTGTTAGCATGAAAACCATGACATGCATGTCATGATTTACATGCCACGCTCATGGTGCATTCGCGGCCGTTTCGCTAGATTGATATACACCGAAATTGGCATTGCGTGACGCGACTGTACGACGAACGTAAATGAGAGGAGGTGACATGAAAATCATTACATGTATGACATGTACGACACGATTTACATGCAACGCTTATGGCGCACTCGTGGCCGTTTCGCAAGAGTGATATATACCGAAATTGGTGTTGCGTGTCGTGACTGTATGACAAACATAAATGACAGGTGGTAACTTGAAAATCATGATATGCATACCATTTACGGCACGATTTACCTGCCACGCTCATGGTGCACTCGCTGCCATTTCGCTCGCTTGATATACACCAAAATTGGTAAGGCGCGATGTGACTGTATGAAGAACATGAATAACGGTTGGTAACATGAAAATCATGACATGGATGTCATGATTTACATGGGACGCTCATGGCGCACTCGTGGCCGTTTCGCTAGCTTGGTATGCACCAAAATTGGTATTGCGCGACCCGACAGTACGACGAACGCAAATGAGATGCGGTAACATGAAAACCATGACATGCATGTCATGTATGTTATGATTTACATGCCACGCTCATGGTACGCTCGTGGCCCTTTCGCTAGCTTGATACACACCAAATTGGTATCGCGCGACCCGACCGTATGACGAACATAAGTGACCGATGGTAACATGAAAACCATGATATGCATGTCATGTATGGTATGATTTACATGCCATGCTCCTGGTGAACTCGCGGCCTTTTCGCTCGCTTAATGTGCACCAAAATTCGTATTGGGCGATGTTACTGTATGATGAACATAAGTTCCCGGGAAACATGAAAACCATGACATGCATGTCATGTTTGGCATGGTTTACATGCCCTACTTATGGTACACTCGCGGCCATTTCGCTCATTTGATATACACCAAAATTGGTATTGCGCGATGTGACTGTATGACGAACATAACTGACAGGTCATAACATGCGAATCGTTATATGCATGTCATGTACGGTATGAGTTACATGATAGTGTCATGGTGCGCTGCCGGCCGTTGTGTTAAGTGGATATACACCAAAAAGTGTGCGGCATGCCACGAGTGCGTGATGGACATAAATGACAGATCATGCATTGTATATACCAGAACATACGTTTCATTGGCATGGTATATACCAGATTGTGCATGCATACGTGCATGGCAAACATGCGATATATGGTGAACTAGATGCCATAGCATCAATGATTTCATTTGGCTCAAAGGCAAACAAGGCGATGTGTTCAGCTCTTTGCTGGCTGCTTCGCATTACATCGAGTCCCACATTGCGTGGGATCTGCCGAATTTTTTTTGCGTATCCAGGTTGATGTTTTAGTAGTCTGACGGCATGACGTTTTTGTTTTTGGAAGAAAGTCAGTCTCCTTGAAATGCTTACTCACGGCTTCGGTAGCTTTTCTATTATAAGTGCCGGTGGGCGTTACTACGAAGCCGGCTTCTTTGTTTGCCTGTATAGATGCGATGTCGTTTTTTTGAGGTAGCTGAACACTTTTGTGAAGGTTTTCTTCGCCGGTTATCTACTTGCAGTGCGTTGCAAGCAGTCCACTCCATCCCCGATGGCACGTTCACGCTGTTCTTCCGGAACTCGTTGCCCGACTCGTCACACACATAGCCAGGAGCTCGGAGCGTCTGGGAGCTGGCTCGAAGGAAAACTTCGGCCCTTTTTGCAAAATACCCTGTACGTCTTCGGGCACAATGGCGTTTTCGAGAACGGTGACGGTGCTGCCGGACGTCCTTTGCTTGCTCTTCTGAGGAAGAACCCATCTCACACGATGCCACGGGAATGTTTTCTTACTTGTGCCTTCATCTTCTCGCGCAGTTTGCGCAAGTTTACCGCAATGAACCAACTAGCCTGCCAGAACGTATTGTCAAACTGTCGTTCTTTGCGTGATTGCTTTCCTAAATTCATCTTGCCAGCGACTTGCAGTGACCCTTGTGCAGAGCCGTTAAGCAATACTGCTTTTACGATCGGTGTTGCTGTGCTATGCGCGAACTCATGAGGCTATTCATCATTCACTGCGCAACACTAGACAGGGACGAAGAGGAGACCGAAACGATACGAGCGCAAACGCACAACTGATTTATCAGAAACAAGAATGGCAATTATATACATCATCCTCGCACACACTTGGTGGTAACCAAACACGTGGACATATCGAGACGCTGTAATCCGCTATCACTTGTACATTTTAATGTAGACAACAAAAAGCAGTGTCGGAAGCCTTAACTAGATGTGCTGCGCAAGAAGGCAAATTCTTTGTCTGATAAAGAGATAGAAGCATGGCTGACTCACCTATCATCGATATTTTTATATAGAACGCGTCTATTATTTCTCTCTTTGTTATCACCCTGTCCAGAAAATGCGTGTGTTCTCAAAAGAAGGAGCACATCCGCAGGAATTACAATGGTCTAGCGGATGTGTACGAGCCGAATTACCAAGGGCCGACGCATGTTCCCTCAGTCTAGTGCTGACACACCTCCCACTTTGTCCGACGTATGATTTTCCACAGCTAAGTGGAACGTGGTACACAACGTTCTGCACAACCTGTAGCTTTCTTTGTGATTTTTCTGGCATCCGCAGGTACCTTCTTTTCCTGAGGATTCCACTTTCCTTCAAATTCTGGGACACAACCGCGAAAGTTTATTTGGTGCCGAAAACACGGTCGCAACACCAAATCTCGCCGCTACGTTCTTCAAACCGCGCGATAGTCCTTGAACGCACGGAAGCACTGCTAGCCTTCTTGAGCCTTCATGCAAGCTGCTTTTCGGGTTTTCGGGTTTTTTTCGCTTTGCTTTTTGTGACTGCAATCCGCTTGCTGCAAACCATACTGAAAACATGGATGATGTAACCAACTGACACTAGCCTCTTAATTTTATCACGGAAGCTGAGGCTCGCTTCATGCACACTTGACCTGAACAAAGTTCGTCGTAGGCACGAAATAGCTATTCTATTTTTGATAACTATAAAGTGGCTCGAAGAAAAATTCAAAACGGGATTCTTCGTTCTTAAACAATAACGCCAGCGCATGTGTCCCTGTTAAACAGTAATACCATATTTAAAAGCTCAAGCTCGTTGTCCTGCGGAAGCCTTGTTGTGACCTTAAGGTCACATGAATGCTCACGGAAAACATTTAGCACGTTGACGACCCTCTGGTTGTAAATGACCTTTAATTACATATTAGAATTTTAACCAAGCTGTTGCCGCCTTCTTGCACTGTGCAAGCTTCTTGCGTGAAAGGCAGGCACTACCTGAGGGTGAACCATGCGACATACGCTCTTACAGTGGTCATTCTGTATAACTAAATGGGGCATATCAGCATAAAGGCCCATCGTAGCGATCGCGCGGCCGCAGCATATGACCATATGGTTATTTACTGTATACGCAAGTAACTGTTGTTGCGTGAAGGTTATTGAAGCTTTTCGAAGATAACTTCCTAAAACTTTCAAAGGAGTTGGCGCCCACGGTGGCTTGTGCATGTCGCCAGGAAGATTTCTTTTTTTTCTTATTATTACTTAGATTTTTCATTATCATTAATTTTCAAGCGGCGTCTCACTGTGTGTTTATCGGTCTCCTCAATGAGCAATGTCCTGCTGTTTCTTTTAAAGGGACCGACAACTGCCCAGAACATGAAATGAGATGACTCCACTGATGGAAAGATTGTCCGTCGCATTGAGTTAAACCAACCCTGTTTTTTTCGTGAGAGATGAATTGATATTTTTAATTCCTAATTGAATGTCGCGAAGAATGACCTGTGGTGCCTCTAGCGGCAAAAACATGAACCATCCGATGAACCCGGCCACGTGAACGTTCATTGCTGTACGCAGTCGACGATTGTTTCGTTAGTATTGAAATATTGGTCGTTTTTATATTAAAAGGTAGTACTCCATAAAAAATGTACATATAGGCCTTCGTTAGTAGTGTGCAATAGAGTGGCGCTGTCCTCCCGTGACGTAATGATCCCATGCTCGTCAGCGCGTCTTGAGCAACTTTTCAGCGTGCTCATGCAATCGTGCAGGCAGTTTCCAGGTCGCTAAGATTTTGGAGCGACATAGTTTTGCTACCTACACTTCCTCTCAGAAATGAGGCGCGCTGCTACTCGGCGCGGCCGCGCATATGCGTAGTGACGTTTCAATAACTTGGCTTGGCGTGTGCATCGTGAGAGTAATGGCGCCGGGACAAGCCACCCATGACACAGGCGCAGGCAACCTTAGACGCATGCGCACAACGCGGTACAAATACAGGGAAGATGTATAATGCCACATCATCTCATTGTAACAGCTTGTTTTTTCAAGAATAGTTGACAAGCTATAAATAAAGGTGCTTCAGCATACAGGAACTCCTGCGAAAGCCGAAAAGCGATAGCTTTCACAAATCGCGAGAAGGGCTGGCGGCATCGCTATCAATTCTCAGCGTAGCTGGAGGAAAGCTACGTCCGTGTTTAGAGCATTTCAGATCCAAAAATACTCATTGTAAAATAACTACGTGCTTTTGGGATTAGCTACTGCAGCTGCAAACTCTGCAGATTGATCTTTCTGTCGCGCCGTAAACAAATGGGTCGAGAAAAATCAGTTGTCGGTCCCTTTAGCAGCGAAGCTGTTCAAACTATCCGCAAAACCGTACTTGGGGGGGATCGGAGATCTCTGTTCGTTCCGTGTTCGTTCTGGCGGTGCTACATCACAAAAGTGGGCGGTCGGCAGCTCTCTTCCGCCGAGAGGAAGACGACAGCCAATCAAGTGGTGAGCAGCGAGCTTTCCGGAAGTAGACGCGCATGGTTTGTCCTCGGCAAAGGGACCGAATATTTCAAAACGAAGTGTTTCTCCCCTTCTAATAAATACAGTTGTTATACGAAAAGATATTGTTTTTCTTTTCAAGCTCAAGCAGTGTCTGAAACAGCAATAGCTTTGAGTGCTGATATTTATTGGTGTTAGTTTTTTCTAACGTGCTTGCTATGTTAAGTCGCGCACGCGAAAAAAAAAAAGACAAGTAGCGGTTGGCGCAGTATTTCAAATGTCGTCCAACCGGAATGTCTGGCTTGGCTCCCGGTGTCGGATCGTCAAAGGGAGCTTCTGCTGGCTTTTATAAAAGAGCGCCCACAGATAGCTACGCCGTCGCGCCCGCTGGGGCCGTCGTTCACGGGTGAGGACCGGGACGACACGTGGCAAGAGCTGGTAGCGCTTTTGAACTAAGAAGTCCCTGCGCGTAAGACCACAGCCCAGTGGCAGGCCCGTTCATTTCGTTCGCACTGTTCGTTTGGAGAACCGCAAGCGACGCCGCACTCGCTCATGGATTCAAACGCATCTCGCACCTCCAACCGCAAGAGAAGCACACGTCGCAAGCGCCATTTTCTGAAAATCACCTGTTGCGGCAGCCGCAACCACCGCATCATGCCGTGCGAAGCCGTTTGTTCGCTCGAGAGAACGCGTGCGACGGCCTCGCGATCCGTTCGTTTGTAGCAGACGACATGCTCGTTATGACGCGTAATGACGTCACAAAAAAATAAAAGATCAAGCAAAAAGAAAAAACCCGCATTTCCCCGAAGGGGAGTATGAGGAAGTGCGAAGCACGGGTTGATGCTATGAGGGGGCGCGCGCGACTAAACTGCAGAGCCGAGCGAAGGAGACGGCAGCGAGAGAGCACGCGCCAGCCGACCCACGGAGGTCTGGCCGTTTTTAAGTGCAGAGCACTTTTACTGATGATGATGATCTGTCTTCCGAACTCGTTCCAAAGAACCCGCAACGCGTTCAACTTGTTGGCGGCGTTGCGCACGCCCGAGATGTAGTGCCTCGATGTGTGCGCCAACAAAACGCGCATCAAGGCACCCTACCGAGATGGGGCTCAGGTTGTTGTCGAACCACAGTCGATCGCACACCGCGCAGCTATATCCGAAGCTGCGGTCCAGGAAGTCTCGCTTGAAGCGCGCGTCCGGCCGATCGAATTCGAGGGCCCGCGCTCGCTCACGCATCGCGCGTCCCCGCGCCAGATCGGCTTCGGGGTGCTCGGCTCGCTTCGCACGCTTTCGTTCGGCGTCTCGCCGCCGCCCTTCATCACCACAGGCAATGCGCGGGGCGCGCGCAGCCACGGAGCGGAGGGCGGAGCGCGCGCAGTCACGTGGGGCGTGACGTCGCTGCGCCGTTGCTACAGACGCTCCTCTCCGCTCCTCGCGCCGTTGCTATGGGACGGCGGATTCAGGGTCGCTTATAAAGTGCATTCGCACTTAAAATGGTTACGCCCCTCAGAGACGTGGTTTTTCCGGCTTCGGCTAATCGCGTGCGCCGCCAGAATGGGTGCAGAACGAACGGCGCAGAACAGGGATCTCCGATCACCCTACTCTTTATGACGCGATATGACGTCACCAAAAAAAGAAAATATCAAGCAAAAAAAAAGAAATGGCGACACCCCCGGCCTTGAGTGGCATCTCCCGCTTCAGCCAATCAGAGCGCTTGTTCTTCCCCAGGAGAACGAACACGTGGAACGAACAAATCTCCGATCGCTTGTCGATCGAAAACCTCGACTACGAATGACTTAACCTAGCATCGCCATGGCAACCTGGCCAACTGTGCATTGCCCGCGGCCTTGGTTAAGCTTCGCCCACCTGCCTTGACACCGCGCACGACAGCTCTTGCGTGCGGGCCCGTGGTCGTGGTAATTGTACCGGCAGTCGTCATGTCGGGAGCATGTGCCGCGCCTGTGATTTGCCGTGGGTAGACGTAAAGGAATTGCGGCAGAAGAAACCGCGTGTGACGAACGGCAACCTGCCGCCAAAATGGAATATGCTCGGAGACGTCGAGCCGTGGGGGCGGCTGCCAAGCGTCGAAGGTAGCGGAAGAGCCAGGAAATGCCGCTCGGTGAAGGGAATACATGGAAAATCGCCGAGAATCAGTGCGCGCTCAGCGTGTGGTAGGGAACTTCCAGCAGTGTCCGGCAGAGTACCGCTTCAGCGAATAGCCGGTTTGATTGAGAGGTTCGAAGCACGGAATTTCGGTGCGCCGTTGCGTCTGTGCAAAATTATAGTGATGGCTAGTCAAACCTAATGATGGCTAGCAAAATCCAGCAAAAACCTTCTCAATACTTGAAAGTCAACCAGCTTCGCTGTTTTAAAGTCTTGCGCGAGTAAGCGTAACCTTTTTTTTTAATAACAGTTCATTCATTTGTTGGGACTAAGGCAAATGTGAGCGTATGCCATGCACGCTTTTTTAAAATGATTCCTACCGTTCCCTTTCACTTTCAGTGAACATATATTGGAGTATCTATAGCATCAAACGTGCATAGACAAAAGCTTAAGACCGTATGCTTGGCGACTGTGATGTATACGTGTGTGTACTATGTATACGTGTAGAAACATCTTCTATCGTTCCACACCCCACCATACCTGTAGTCGGTGACGCATGACTGTGCGGGGAAGGTGTTGCGTCCATGGGCGTCCGGTAAACAACTAACATTGTTTACGACTTGAGTCCTTAATTTGATTCAGTCGATACAGTGTCCGTTTCCTTCCCTTCTTCTCCGCAGCCTGCCACCGTCATCCGCTCACGAGATTAATTATCCTTGTGGGATGCCACTGACAGGATTTTCCTGATCAACTTTCTTTGCTTCGTCTATTTGTAGGATCTACCAGCAGCTAATGATCCCGGAAGTGAGTCTCCATGTCTAAGGCAGCCGCTTTGCCGGGGTCGATCGTTGGAACCTATTCTGTGCTGAATCTGCACAGATTTCTCAGCGCTCGCTTACATGTGGCCGCAGTACCTTGACTTCATCGGTGCTGTTTCATATTGTATTTTACAAATGGTTCATGCTACGTGAATCTGCCTGCGTAAGATCTCATGTCTTGAAGGATTAGGCCAATTTGTTGTTCTTTAAATGCCTCAGAGCACACTTCAAAATGGTTTTTTTTTCGGCCGTGTATAAAAGAAAATTTGAGAGACACCTGATGGTTTGAATGTTAAGACGGTTGTGGAATAGCAGAGAGCATTTTGCAAATGAAATATTTAGGTATTTCTATTTTAGTTATGATCCGCAGATATAAAAGCTGCTTTTTGTTTCTATGTACTGCCAACTTATGCAGACAAAATATAAAACAACGATGAGCAGCCTAAAATTGCTCTTCAACGTCATGTATTCGTAAAATGTATCTCGTCCTAGCAATCAGGGTTTCAGATGAAAAACAAAGACGAAAATCTATTTGCCATCAAATCCTGCACATATAGATGCTGCGACTTGATACGAAAATCAAGCAAAAAACGTTACAGTAAACATGGCACATCTAACAATATAGTAGAAGTGTGGACACCATACACGCGACATTTGATGCCTGCATGACATTGACACCGCGATTCGCTTTACAATAATGACAAAGTTGCAAGAGGAAGGCACGCTTGTGACATGTGAATATGAACTCAAATAGTTAAAGTTAGGTTTGCTAAAGGTATTTCAGTTTCATGGGAAGACGATAAGTTTTCAATTTTCTATGCTATGTATTTGCCCCACCTTATGTTTTGTTTTCTCCGACCTTTGTAATTGTTATTTACGTGAAGTGAATGTTCATTTATAAGCATCTTCATTTGAATTCAACGCTGCACGTTCGTGCCTTAAGTTCGTGTCAGACATACAGCACGAAGGGTACGCGATTTCTACAGCACGCGATGCAAGCAAGAGAGAGTGAGGGAAATAGATGAAAAGGAAACGCAGGGAGTTTACCCTGGTATATGTAACCGGTTTGCTACCCTTCGTAGGGGTAGGGAAATAGGGGTTGGAAAGAGGTCGGGTAGAGAAAATGGTAATATGAATACGAGACACACACGACGCACACAAACGCACGTACACACACACACACACACACACACACACACACACACACACACACACACACACACACACACACACCAAAACACACACACACACACACACACAACACCCATGTATACGCTAGCACGACGTTCCAATCAAAGCCGTTCCGAGAGACGGGCCGATCGCCCAAAGCGCAGTAGCGATTGCACAGCCTTGCTCTGTGACGCAAGTGCTGTCGATGGCGCAGCATTCTCTTCCGAAAGAGTTCGGTCTTACAGTTTGTCTAGCGCGTTGTGTCTCGCGCCATTTTCTTAAGAATAGAATCTCTTTGTTTATGCGCCGACAGTCTTTGGAAGAAGCACTGTGAGCACCTTGACACTTTATATGGTAGTGCTACAGTCGCCTTACGAGTGCGGTTCTGCGCATCTGGGGCACACCCCTTCAATACAAACACCCTTCGCGTGGCCGATCCTGTGGCAGTTGAAACATTGCACAGGTCTTATAATAAGTGTTCAAACCTGTTGACGAAAGCGGCCACCTTTCAGGCAGGAGGAGAAACAGTCACCTTTGAACGTTATTCTCTTATTCTCACAGAATGTGTGTTGTTAGGCGGCCGACGTTCACAATAACGTTGTCTTCACTGGCTGCTTTTTATGAGCTCGCGAAGGTCGCGGTTAGGGATCTCAGCGTCAATGTAAATGATGCCTACTGCGTTGGCACGATCCCTTGTATGATGGACGTGCATCGAATGCTCATGATCAGCGCACTCGGTTTCATCAAATCAATTGCCAGTATGTTTCTTCTTTCGTTTAGCTGTACATCTTTGATCTCGTTCGCCACAGTGTTGTCAAGATACAAGGACTGCGCTTGCATGTTAAGCACACGTAGATTGTCGGTTGCATTCTGTGACACAAACAGGATGGAGTGAGGCCATCGCTGAGGCGCTGTTTTCACGCTGGCCCTACTTGACGCCGAAGATGCGAAGATGCGGCGATGATCCGTCGTTTGGCCTTGCGGTACAGGACGGGTTGAAAGCCGTCTTCCGAGGACTCGTCGCCTGATGCGGAGTACATCTCAGTGTCCTCGCTCTCGCTAGATTTCTTGGCTCGCTTCCGCGAAGCAATGCCCCTGGTCCAACTGGAACCGCACGGCGCCTCGCGTGGTTATATATTCATCACTGCTATGTATGGGGAGTTAGACCCCAAAAGTGCAGCGAAAAGTGCAGAAAACCGCAGAGACGAGCAAAGTTGCTGTGGTGAATATTAGGTTCACAGGTTTTCTAATAAGCCGTTGAGAACGTTCATTGCCTAGAAAACCGTGACCCAAATCGGACAAGTGTACGTCCTAAACTAAATACGTGGCTGCCTCAGCCGATGATATAAAGAGAAAGCCGTGAAGGACATGACATATTAAGCATAGGAGTGACTATTCTGGTTGTGAAAGACACGGGGATGTGGCCTCACTTGTAGCGCATAATTCGGCGATATAAATGACGCCAGCGTTTTTTGAAGAGAAAGCTTTGAGGAATGATGTACGACAGTGCTACGTCTTGGTATTTTTTCAATGATGCAAGTTTTTTTAAATCAGTGCTGTTCCACTCATGACATACATTTCATGTCATGTAATGTACTTTGTTACATCACAAGGCCGATAGTTTTTTCTCTTACTTGATGAACATTCCTACAACTCCAGAAATTCGCTTTATCATATAATCAGTGGCCTTGTTTCGAATAATTACGATTTCTGTGTGTGCTAAAAATAATCTTCTGTGAGTTTGTCTTCGAACTGCCGCAGTATATTGGTAGTTTTTAGCAAAGAGGGAAGAAAAAGAGCTGTCGCTGTGGAAACGGGCACTACGTATATCATATCGACCACAAAAGCTCAAGTCATAAGCAACTGAAGTTTGAACTGCAGGTAGCTTTGCAGAGCGTAAGTCACCAAGAGGATATCCATGTAATCGAAGTTTATGCAGTACTAGAGATGCTTAGTGTGCAAACAGAAGAAAAGAAGATGGCTTTTAAGGTGTCCTTTTTCTGTGTTAGAAACAATAATGAGAAGTAACCGATAGTAATGCCAAAGAAAGTGTAGGAGATGTTATTGTAATAATTGGGATGTAAATGTGAGGAAAGTAAAGTGAACAAAAAGATAACTTGCCGCCCCCCGCAGGGATCAAACCTGCGACCTTCGAATAACGCGTCCGATGCTCTACCAGTGAGCTACGGCGGCGGTCTTCCCCCCGTCCACTTCATAGGGCGGCAAGTTATTAGATGTGAAGCATCTTATAGCGGAGTTCACTCCGGTGGTGGTGGTCCGGCGTGACCACCCTTACTGCGCATGCGCATACCCTCTCCACACACCTCCTCTCCACTCATCCTCAACTTCCCCTCCCCCATTCCCACTTTCCCTCTACACTCCTCCTCTCCACTTTCCCTCTCCCGACCTCCTCTCCACTTCTCCTCTCCCTCTCCAAACAGGCTAGACATGCCGAAGTTCTCTCCTGCGCAACGCCGCGATGAGCACCAGCGCATGCGCGTCCCCTCCCCCTCTCTCCTCTCCTACGCTGCCACCCTCTCGCGCGCCTGTCGACCGCGTTCCCCGCTCGCCCTTGAGAATTAACGGCCAGGCGAGAGGGAAGACAAGACGCGCGTAGCGTTTCTCTTCGCGTTCCACGATGCGAGGTCGGTAGCATGCCCAACGAACGCCAACGGAACGCGATCGTGCAAGTGCTCCGGCTTCGCATCGCCTCATGGTCCCCTTTAGTGGGAAATGGTGTAATTTCTTTTCGTCCACTTTCTTCACATTATATCCCAAATATTACAAATAACACCTCCTATACAATCCTTGGCATTATTGTCTGTTAGTTCTCATTATATAGTATACAAACAACATTGCCAACTGCATAATCTTCCTTAAGAGTATATCGTTAATTGCACGAACGTATACATAGACGCGGCGTCTATGTGTACATACGTGAAAGGCAGGAAGGCAGGAATTGAAGCCATTGCCTCTGTACCGCAGAAATAAAGGAACGGAACAGTCCAGTTATAATATACCCTTTCTGCGCCTGCATAGTTCAGCCTGCGACATACGCCCAGAGAAACACAGCAGCGGTGTGCTCGGGGCAGAGCACTGAACCACGACTGAGAAGGAGTTTGCGTAAATCTGGGTTCTGTCGACGGGTCCGCTCCTAGAATAATACGGCAGGACGCCGCTCTCAAGAGAAGAACTGAATTCTTGCACCAAACACACCTGCCCTTGGGCCTATGCTCCCCAGCGAGTTTTGGGAGGTCTGCATAGGTTCTGCTAGGTCTTCAAATCAGCAGCAGTGAACGCGGTCAGTTGCAAAACAAGGTGCAGGATGTGATTCGGCGTATCAAGGTTCAGCGAAGACAGTGTGGAATAGACGTCAGACTCTGCCCAGGCGGCGCTGCGAAAAACACCGCCACCAGCGCCCTCATCGTAGCCCTGGCACTAACTGGGTAGTGCAAAGAGAGCCGCCCGCAAGCGAATGTGCATAGGCCGCAATATAACCCTCCTCTTTCGTTGGTGTCGAGGCGCGGTTTCCTGAAAATCAAGGACCTGGAAAGCTTCTTCCGCCAATCCACGCTTCAGAAACAAAGGAAGCTGATCAAAGCGAACTGCGAGTACAATGCAAAATAAGTTTTAGTTATTCCCGCGCGCTGCAACTCGCAAGTACAAGCGAGCATCACACGACACCGAGTTCGAGGTAAGCCCTCCGGCATCCGTTCTCCAGAGCTTAAATGCGTTAAAATCGGGTATATACGTATGCCACAGCGATAACGTACTTACATACACGATCAATTTACTTAGCTGTGCATCTTACGATCAGCGGTAGAAAACTCGGTTCATCAGGGGCGAATGGCTCCGGCGATTTTCGCCTTTTCAGTTGCATGCTCCCTTAATTCATCTCTCGCTTCCTGTGCATTGGAGTGTTTTATTACGCATCTTCAAATGGTCTCTTGATGGTCGTCTTCCGTTTGTATGTACTGCAAATGGGGATACGTGCGTGTCCACTTTCGCGGGGTACAACCAAAGGCAAAACCATGGCCTCCGAGATAGCTATACGGCAACCGCGGAGGACACGGACGAAACAAACCTGAAGGGGGTCACGACCAACATTCTGCGATTTACTTGTATGACGCACGTAGTGTTAGCTAGTTAGAACCACAACTCTGAGCCTTCAAAACGTACGTACATACGTCCGCGATGCTGTGTTGTGACGACCAACTCGTCGCGGTGTGCGTATCACGCGTCTCCATTCTGCCTCTAGCTGCTCACTTCGTGTTACACGACAAGCACCGCGGTCAGAGCCTCTGCTGAGCTTCATAGTCAAGGTTACCATGGTTTTGCATCAGGGCTACGCAAAACAACAGCAGAGCCACACATTCATGCCACCGGCTGTGGAGAACACGGGTACTTCGCTTACCCAACACGCTCGCAACGGCCCGTATCCAGCGCTCTCGCCTTTCTTCTTCGTACGACAACTATGGAAATCGGTAAAACTGAACGTTGTTATTCATTTTTTTGCGTCCGTGGCAATTCACGACGCAACAGTGCGTCTTTTGCGGAGTTTTTTCGTAGCGCGCGGAGGGCTCTCGCCTGCTGCTGTTTTCGCCGTCGTTCAGGCGAGTGATCCAGCAAGCACTTCACAACGGTTCGGTGGCGCGTCCGACTAGCGGAGAGCAATTCACAGCTCTCGTTCTGAGTGCTAAATGCGCAAACACACGCGATATTAAGCTCAATCGTTGTTTCGCACTCGCTAGTTGCACCTGGTCCCATAGCACACTGTGCGAGAGAGTCGGTCTATGCACTACTCAATACTTCTCCGACAGAGTCTGACGTCTGTCCAGACCGTGCCGCGACAGCCGGCATCGTTGTCTATAGTGTTGGCGTATATTTCTCTTTCATGGATGGCAAAGAAAGGATGAGGGCGAGTAACATAGGGTGTGTAGCTGGTAGCGTGGTGCCGCCACGTTGCCACGCACTAGAAATGATAGTAACCGCGGTCCTGCAGTACCTCTCGGTTTCGTGATTGCGTACATCGTATGTGTATGCACCATCGCAATGAGTATCCATGTTGTCTACTTCTTATTTTCGCTGATTCAAGGCCTCATGACAGTGCACTGCATACCACGCTCCATATTCCCAGAAAGATTGTACGCTGTAAGTCTTCCTAAATGAAAATTAGAGGCAAAACTGTCACTGGCTATATCATTAGCGTAGGTAATAAGCCAATGGGAAAGTACACTTATGAATGAGAAATTTTACTGATGCCGACCTTACATGTTTCTTACACACAACACGATGAACTATACGAGGAACTGCGAAATAATTTGAAAACAATTTTTGCTTACACGTCATTTTCGCAGTCTTTATGCTGTTTTATTACAACGGTGCCATGACAACTGTTGAATAATGTACTGTATCGCGCTCATGAGGGATGCCCAATGACTACGTATATTATACAAGGACTTGCCTACTTAATATATTGTCCGGCATCGGCACTGTTTCCTCTCTTCAGATGCATGCATATTTCTGTTAGTTTTTGTTTTACTGACCAAAGCTCTGGAGTCGGACTTTGTCCTCGCGCCGCTGAACACTGGATATCATCATCATCCTTTTACTTATTATTATATTACAGATACAAGAATTAAGTGGATACAGCTCCCCTCGCCACTCATAGCAAATATGTAATGAAGTAATGTTTCACCATAGTTTTTAGACAAGTTCGTGAAATTTGAAATTTTAGCGCGTGTACATTGACATTTCCAGCGAGAATATACACGCGAGCTGAATATTGAAAAGGGGGCAGTAATAAATAACTGCAATGTCAAGGAGTCTGAAGATGCTCTAATGTTATAATCGCTAAAATTATGTTCGCGTCTAAAATCCTGTAATACAGAGCCTTGGCGACTCATTGGCCTTCTTGATGACTTAACGAAGTCAAATACACTTCTATGTATATATTTTGTTGGCAGCACAACACATATATTCTCTTAGCGACGGGACTACCAGAGCGTCCACTGTACAGTCAAACATAAAAGAAGGACGTACGGGAGCTATATGTTCAAATATCGGCCGTCAGGCGAAAGTTTTTGTAATGGGGGTACAGGAAGAAGAGTGAGACTCCGCTAGGAGGTTGGCGCTAATTAGGCACAACAGATTTGACTTCAACAGCAGATTTAGGACCACATTTGACGCTCCCGATGGGCAGCTTCTCTTTTAAGAAAGCGCATGATTTACCCATCGCCGAAGATAAGAGAATACCGCCGAGCGAGCGCACCTCTATATTTTTTCACTCATCTAACCAACCGATGGGTACGCGCACTCGCATCGAAATAGGGAGCCACATTATGCTGATAGCGCCGGCAATACCTCCACAATGAAGACCTTCGTTGCTACACTATATCGCAGTGTTGTCATCAAAACAAAGCGAAGCGATTGTTATTTACATAACTGCTTTACCTTGGCGGGAAGAGTCACAGCTATGTCCAGGGCTAGGCAAACCCGCCGCTAGGAAACGGTGTCCGCAATCATCAAACGCATTCACAGACAAGCATTTGAATGTTTTTGAGGAAGAGCGCACGCTGGATGAAGAAAGTGTTTTATTTATTTATCTCTTCTTAAGCTAATAAACGTGCCTGCTAGCATTAGTGACTGAGTCAGGAGTAGACCTACAATGCATATATTACCCCCAATGTAGGCGCATGTAAAAAAGAAATCAATGTAACGTGCGACGAAACGCTGTACAGTTACCGCTCGTACCTTAAAAGTTATTTTTTCAAATTGGGAAACGCTCACCAAAAGGGAAAAAAAATACTTTCTTTAAGTACCCAGTCCCGATTCTCTCTCCTTACTCTACTTGTCTACGAAGCCGACCAACGTGAGTTCGCAAGGAACAAACAGGCGCATGCTCAATATAGATACCCACAAAAATCCCGGTCTCTCTCCTGAGATGGCCAGAAGCAATAAACCTGAATGAACGTTGTTATACTTGGCACAAACGGCAATGCGCAAGAAACTAGACTATCTTAGAAAATATTGGCGAAGTATGAACTTCCAAAGCTTTCCTTTATGAGGCAGCTAATTAAGGCCCTGCTATATGCACCGAATAGTTGGATCATTCTTATTCATGAGCCATGGCTCAGAATTAACACAGGCGCATTAAAGGCTCTTTTTTGTGCACTTCGCATGCATTCTTGATATCGCCGCAGTTTGGACAATTTTGTTTTGTATGTAATTTTCTTTTTCGAATGCTCTAGCTCAGGAGGAGACATAGTAGATCTAAGCGAACTAAACAAAGTGCAATTCACGGAGCCTTGGGTAAGCGGTGAAAACCATAAAATGTTCATCAAAGCACAAACTCTCATTTGAAGGCATTTTTCTGTGTGCAGTGATTGATGAAAGCTGCTTGCCTAAAATACTATCCGTTTTTTACAGCGAAAGCTGTTATGAGATCATCTCACCGGCCGTTTTTAGTGCCGTAGTTGTCCGCCGCCGCCGCCGCCGCTGCCGCAGCCGCCGCCGGTGTCCGTAACCACTATCGCTCGAAATAAAAAATAAAGAAATAAGAAAAAATTTCCAGGATGGAACGGGGTTCGTACATAGGCCCTCTGCGTGGGAGCCCAGTGTTGTACCTCAGAGCCATGCCGGTGCTTGGAACTGCCTAGCAAGAAGACGCTATAGAGGCTTCATGTTTAGAAGGAACCATATTAACATATGTAATTTAGTGTGGTAGAACAGTGGAATAACAACCACGCCCCACACAACGCGAATTCTGTAACCAGGCGTCACACAATGCGAATTGAGCAACGAGTGAGCTGTTGGATGCTTCCAACCCATTACTTGGGGCTCTGAAATAATTCTTCATCGTCATCAGGCACAACACCAACAAAGTGCGCATAAGGCCTTACATGTTTTTAGCCGGTACCACGGCTCTCCGTTGAATGACGAAAAATGGTATAGTGGCTGTTTCCCTATGACACAAATTATGATGAGGTATAGCGTAGCGGGTTCCTCGCATGTGCACTTGCATTGATTGCCAAGGAAGCCCTAAGCCCATCATCCATTTCCTCAGGGTCTTGATAAAGTTCTTCTCTCCTCTCTCTGTCTCTCTCACGTCAACGTATGTTATATTGCATGGTGGGAGAGTGAAATAGGGACCGGACGTCACATAATGCGAATTACGGAACTGGTGAGCCGTTTAAAGCTTCCAACCCATTACAAGGGCTGAGCCACAATTCTTCATCGTCATCAGTCGTCACGTAAATAAAGTGCGCATAATGCCTTACATATTGTAGCTGGAACTTCGCTTCTGCGCACAGTGAGTAATGGCGCTGTAGGTGCTTCCCAACTTCACAAATATGTGATTTGTAGCGTAGTGGATACCTTGCTAGCGTACTTGTATGAGTAGCCCCAAGAGAGTTTACAACGGGCTCTAGAAATGCCGCTCTTTCAGCTTTCGCTGTGACTGTGCTGGAAAGCGCAGGCCTGGCGTTTTTGGCGCCGTAGTTGTCCGCTGCCGCCGCCGCCGCCGCCGGTGTCCGTAACCAGTATCGCTCAAAATAAGAAAAAAACGAAATAAGAAAAAATTCCCGGATGGAACGAGGTTCGAACCTAGGCCCTCTGAGTGGGAGCCCAGTATTCAACCTCTGAGCCATGCCGGTTTTTTTTTTCTTTCATGGTATTTATCACACTTAGTATTACAGTGCACAATAATAGCACAAATAAAGCAAGCAAAGGTACAATCACATAGCGACAATATGCGCTCAAGCGTTACTAAGTGCACACTCGATGGCTAACACAACGTGCAGTAGAACGGTGAGAGTTCTTCACATCGTGTTATACTAGAAAGGTGGTGAGGCCGAGCACCTCACCAAGAGGGGGTACCAGTCCGGTCTAAAGTCCAGGTTGTGATAAATGTCCTTTAGCTGAATAGTCATGCGAATGAAGTGCATGCTTGAAGAAATGGTGGGTTCTGCGTTACGGTCCTGCATACGTGTCTTCCATAAGCTATGCATACGCATGAGGAAAAACATATCATATGGCACTTCATCAAGCGATGTTGGTACAAAGCAGTTTCAAGCACCGGCATGGCTCAGTTTATCTATGGCAAACTGAGCCATGCCGGTGCTTGAAACTGCTTTGTAAAAAGGTCCTATACAGGCTTCATGTCGGGAAAGAACCACATTAGCATATGTAATATAGCGTGGTAGAAGAGTAAAATAAGCACCAAGCGTCGCACAACGCGAATTCTGTAACCAGGTGTCAAACAATGCGAATTGCGCAACGAGTATTTTGTTGAATGCTTCCAACCCATTACAAAGGACACTGCCATAATTCTTCATCGTCATCAAGCACAGCATCAACAAAGTGCGCATAATGCCTTACATGCGTTTAGCAGGTACCACGGCTCTCCGTAGAATGACGAAAAATGGCACAGTGGATGCTGCCGTACTTCTAAAAAATTACAATGATTTATAGCGTAGTGGGTTCCTCGCAAGTGCACTTGTATTGGTTGCCAAGGAAGCCCATAAGTGCATGGTCCATTTCCTCGGGTCTCAGTAAAATTACCAAGATTTAGAGCGTAGTGGGTTCCTCGCAAGTGCACTTGTATTGGTTGCCAAGGAAGCCCATAAGCGCATGATCCATTTCCTCGGGGTCTCAGTAAAATTACAATGCTTTAGAGCGTAGTGGGTTCCTCGAAGCGCATGATACATTTCCTCGGGGTCTCAGTAAAATTACAATGATTTAGAACGAAGTGGGTTCCTCGCAAGTGCACTTGTATTCGTTGCCAAGGAAGCCCATAAGCGCATTATCCGTTTCCTTGGGGTCTGAGTAAAGTTCTTCGCCTCCCCCCCGTCTCTCTCTCACGTCAACGTATGTTATACAGCATGACGGGAGAGGAAAATAGCGACCGGGCGACCCAATGCAAATTACATAACTGGTGGGCCGTTTAAAGCTTCCAACGCATTACAGAGGGCTGAGCCATAATTATTCATCGTCATCAGTCGTCGCGTCAACAAAATGCACATAATGCCTTACAGACGTGTAGCTGGTACCTCGCTTCTCCGCAGAATGACGAATAATGGCTTAGTAGGTGCTTCTCAACTTCACAAAAATCGTGATTTATGGCGTAGTGTGTACCTTTCTAGTGTACTTGTATTGTAGCCCCAAGAGAGCTTACAACAGGCTCTAGAAACGCCGCTCTTCCAGCTTTCGCTGTGACTGTGCTGTGGTTTCAGCGCAGGCCTGGCGTTTTTTAATAAAATATAAATGAACGAGTTGTTGTGAACATTGCTTAGCGACGGCTACTCCTTTCCACTTGGTTGCCAGGATAGCAAAAATGAAGAAACAAAAATTATTGCCACGTGCGTTTCTTTATCACTTTTGCTGTATTCGGTTTTCGGCCACAAAGACTGTCAGCAACGCTCAGCGCGAACCGCGCCTCGTTGTTCGAGAACCTTCGCGATCATTGTAGATCGTTTTGTTAAGATTGCGCGCAAGACGCGCACACTCGAGCTTATTCTAGAATTTGCACGACAGCCAGCGATAACGCTGGAATATTCGACGGCACATGTTTAAATGCCGACGCGCTTCACCGCTTGTCAGTTGATCGACGGACGACGCCCTGTTCGCCGCTATCATTGTACAGCGTGCATTGCTGTAGTTCTAGTTCTCATTTTCCGGCCACAAGTTCGGCCAAATAAACAGTTTCATCCTACAAACGCCGACTGCTGTGTTCGTCGACGTCACGACCACGTGACATCTGGTGGAGGTGCTGCTTCTTCCATGATCCGGACGCCCCCGCGAAGCGCTGACCCAAGCCCAAGCCGCGAGGAGGACGACGGCAAAGAAAACCCGGATCGTCGAACAAGCCGCAGGCAGAAGGGACTGCAGCCAGAGTACGGGCTCCTTCCCGAAAACACCAGGCAGCCCCAGGTCCCAACACCGACCGCAGCGACGATGACCGACCCCGTGCAGCCTGCGCCGATACTTCTCCGGCAGCCCAAGGAGCCGCCAACTTTCCGCGGGTCGTCATTCGAAGACCCGGAAACCTGGCTCGAGACCTTCGAAAGGGTCTCAGCGTTCAACAACTGGGACTCCGAGGACAAGCTGCGCCACGTCTACTTTTACCTGGAAGATGCAGCAAGGACCTGGTTCGAGAATCGGGAGTCCACTCTTCGAACCTGGGACGCCTTTCGCAGCGCTTTCCTGGAGACGTTCACAAGCGTCGTCCGAAAGGAAAGGGCCGCAGCCTTGCTGGAGACACGGGTCCAACTTCCAAATGAAAGCGTGGCCATCTTTGCAGAGGAAATGACCCGGCTATTTCGCCACGCTGACCCTGCCATGCCCGAGGACAAGAAAGTCCGCTTCCTCATGCGAGGGGTAAAGCAAGAGCTCTTCGCTGGTCTGATGCGGAACCCACCTTCGACAGTCCAAGAATTCGTCTCAGAAGCGACGACGATTGAGAAGACGATGGAAATACGAACCCGCCAGTACAATCGCCGTACGATTGAAGACAGCCCAGCTGTTCATGCCCTCGCCTCCGACGACCTGCGCGAAACGATCCGAGCGATCGTTCGGGAGGAACTGCGCAAGCTATTACCCTCACCACAGCCTCAAGTGGACTCGATCGCAGAGGTCGTTCGATCAGAAATCCAGCAGTCGCTGGGCAACCTTGAACCACCACTGCCCCAGCCGCAAGCCATGAACTACGCTGCTGCAGCCCGACGCAACGCCCCCCCCTCCTCGCCCACGTCAAGACGCCGCGCCGCCCCAGCAGTCCCGCCGTCAGGCACCACCGCCGCCGCCACCGACGTCATACCGCCCACCAGCCGGCCAGCGATACACGCTAAGGAAGACCGACGTTTGGCGCGCCCCTGACAACCGCCCGCTCTGCTACCACTGCGGGGAGGCCGGCCACACGTACCGCCGCTGTCAGTACCGACAGATGGGGCTTCGAGGATTCGCCGTCAACGCGCCGCGCCCACTAGCCAGGCGAACGGCCTCGCGACATCGACGACTACCTCACCGGAACACAGTGGCAAGAACGACGACCTTCCCGCTCGCCTTCGCCGGGCCGCTACATGTCACCGCACCGCCGGCAATACACTGGCCCAAATCGGGGCCGGTCGCCTAGCCCGTATCCGGGAAACTAAGGGCAGCAATCGATGGAGGTGCGGTTGCTGTACGACGAACTACCGAAGATCCTCCGCCGCCGACGACCGAACGAAGCCCTAACGTCGAAACTTCACGGCCTGAGGAAGACCTGACGACGCCACGTCGAAGCAGCGGAACAAACCGACGCAGCCGTGACCCGACGCCGCGACCCAACCGCAACGCAAGACGACGAACTAGCGACCTCGACGTTCTCATTGACGGCCACAACGTCACCGCTCTCGTCGACACTGGAGCCGACTATTGCGTCATCAGTGGGCCTTTCGCCACGAAGTTGAAGAAAGTTAAGACTGCTTGGGAAGGCCCCGAAATCCGTACCGCTGGAGGCCATCTAATAACGCCGTCTGGAGTCTGCACAGCAAGAGTAACAATCAATAATCGCACGTATCCTGCGAGTTTCGTAATCTTGCAACACTGCTCCAGGGACGTCATACTTGGCATGGATTTCTTAAACCATCATGGCGCCGTCATTGACTTAAGAACCAAGTCGATAACCCTATCGTCGGACAAAACGACACCGCCGGATACGAATCCATGTCACCATGCCCTGAACGTGCTCGAGGATCAAGTTACCATCCCGCCTCGCTCCAGCGTCATAATTCCCGTCAGCACCGAAAAAGCTGAAGACATCGAAGGTGTCATCGAGAGCGATCAGCGTTTGCTACTAGACCGTGACATCTGCGTTGCAAGGGGCATTGCTCGGTTGCACGAAGGAAAAGGAAGCGTGATGCTAACGAACTTCAGCCAAGAATACAGACACCTGAGCAGGGGCACGACGATTGCATACATCGAAGAAATCTTGGCCGTCAGCGATGCATTTGCCTTTTCGGATTACGACGAAGCTACGACGACTACCCCAACAGCTGAGCCACCCTTCGACGTAAACCCAAATCTTCCCGCTCGCCAACAGCAACAGCTTCGATGCCTTCTGCAGAAAAACAAGGACTGTTTCTCGTCGTCATCGCGGGTCCGACAAACGCCCCTTGCTAAGCACCGCATTATAACAGAAGAAAATGCTCGACCACTCCGTCAGAGTCCCTACCGGGTTTCGACGCGGGAACGGGACGCCGTGAAGAAACAGGTCGACGAAATGCTACGCGACGACATCATTCAGCCGTCGAAGAGTCCGTGGGCATCCCCCGTGGTGCTAGTGAAGAAGAAGGATGGGACTCTCCGTTTTTGCGTCGATTATCGTCGCCTGAACAAAGTCACGAAGAAGGACGTGTATCCCCTTCCCCGGATTGACGACACCCTGGATCGATTACACAACGCAAAGTACTTTTCGTCGATGGACCTCAAGACCGGTTACTGGCAAATAGAAGTCGACGAGAGAGACCGAGAAAAGACTGCCTTTATAACGCCAGACGGCCTGTTTGAGTTCAAGGTCATGCCTTTTGGTCTTTGCTCGGCACCTGCGACTTTTCAACGGGTTATGGATACAGTACTGGCCGGCTTGAAGTGGCAGACGTGCCTCGTGTACTTGGACGACGTCGTTGTGTTTTCCTCAAACTTCGACGAACACCTTCGGCGCCTTGAAGCTGTACTTCAAGCAATCAAGACCTCCGGACTCACTTTGAAGCCTGAAAAGTGCCGCTTCGCGTACGAGGAGCTCTTGTTCTTGGGTCATGTGATCAGCAAGGATGGTGTTCGCCCGGACCCGCGGAAAACAGCTGCCATCGCTGACTTCCCGACGCCCACCGACAAGAAGGCCGTACGCCGTTTTCTCGGCTTGTGCGCCTATTACAGACGTTTCGTCAAGGAATTTTCACGGATCGCCGAGCCACTGACGCAACTCACGAAGGCCGACGTCGAATTCAGGTGGGAAACGTCGCAAGTTCAGGCATTTCAAGAATTGAAACGACGCCTGCAGACGCCTCCGATACTTGCGCATTTCGACGAGCACGCCGATACGGAAATCCACACCGACGCAAGCAGCGTAGGACTCGGCGCCGTCCTTGTGCAGAAGACCGACGGATTGGAAAGGGTCATCAGTTATGCTAGCCGGTCGCTATCAAAGGCAGAAATCAACTATTCCACAACAGAAAAGGAGTGTCTGGCCATCATCTGGGCTACATCAAAGTTTCGCCCCTACATCTACGGCCGGCCCTTCAAAGTTGTGAGCGACCACCACGCCTTGTGTTGGCTAGCCAACTTGAAGGACCCTTCAGGTCGCCTCGCACGGTGGAGCCTAAGACTTCAAGAATTCGACGTTACAGTCGTTTACAAGTCCGGAAGAAAACACTCCGACGCCGACTGCTTGTCTCGTGCCCCCGTCGACGCACCGCCGCAGGACGACCACGATGATGACTGCTTCTTGGGAACCATAAGTGCCGACGACTTCGCTGAACGACAGCAAGCCGACCCGGAACTCAGGGGCCTTGTGGAATACCTCAAGGGCAGGACCACCGTTGTTCCAAAAGTATTCAGGCGGGGATTGGCGTCATTTCTCTTGAAAAACGACGTCCTCGTAAAGAAGAACTTCTCTCCGGCCCGGGCCGACTACCTCATCGTTGTACCTTCGGCACTGCGACCAGAGGTTCTGCAGGCCCTGCACGACGACCCGGCGGCGGGCCACCTCGGCTTTTCCCGCACGCTCGCGAGGATACAGGAAAAATACTACTGGCCACGCCTTCCTGCCGACGTCGCCCACTACGTTAAGACTTGCCGAGATTGCCAGCGACGGAAGACACCGCCGACTAGGCCAGCGGGGCTTCTGCAGCCAATCGAACCACCTCACCGGCCGTTCCAGCAAATCGGGATGGACCTACTGGGGCCGTTCCCGACGTCGACTTCCGGCAACAAGTGGATCGTCGTAGCAACTGACTACCTCACCCGTTACGCCGAGACAAAGGCCTTGCCCAAAGGCAGTGCCGCCGAGGTAGCCAAGTTCTTCGTGGAGCACATCGTCTTGCGTCATGGCGCCCCAGAGGTCCTCATAACAGACAGAGGTACCGCCTTTACGGCGGACCTAACTCAGGCGATCTTCAAATACAGCGAGACGAGCCACCGCCGCACCACCGCCTACCACCCACAGACCAATGGCCTCACCGAGCGTCTAAATAAGACCATCGCCGACATGCTGGCCATGTACGTCGACGTTGAGCACAAGACGTGGGACGCCATCCTTCCGTACGTGACCTTCGCTTACAACACGGCCGTCCAAGAAACGACGCAGATGACGCCGTACAAGTTGGTCTACGGAAGAAGCCCGGCGACGACGCTCGACGCCATGCTACCCAACGTCACCGACGAAGAAAATCTCGACGCCGCCGCTTACTTACAGCGCGCCGAAGAAGCACGACAGCTCGCCCGCCTACGGATCAAGAACCAGCAGACGACTGACAGCCGCCGCTACAACCTTCGACGACGCCACATGGAATACCAACCCGGTGACCGTGTATGGGTATGGACGCCAATACGCCGACGGGGACTCAGTGAGAAGCTTCTTCGACGATACTTCGGACCGTACAGGGTACTTCGACGCCTCGGCGCACTCGACTACGAGGTTGTCCCTGATGGCATTACGAACTCTCAGCGGCGCCGTGCACGACCTGAAGTCGTCCATGTCGTGCGCCTCAAACCATATTACGCACGTTAGCGAATCTGAGGACTGTCATTTTGCTTTATTATTGTGCTTTCTTTCTTGTGCTTATTGTTTATTGTACTTTGTTGCTTTATTCTTGTTATTTATTGTTGCATGCATTGGCCTGTTCTGTTTTAAGCATCGGGACGATGCTTTTTCAGAGGGGGGCATTGCCACGTGCGTTTCTTTATCACTTTTGCTGTATTCGGTTTTCGGCCACAAAGACTGTCAGCAACGCTCAGCGCGAACCGCGCCTCGTTGTTCGAGAACCTTCGCGATCATTGTAGATCGTTTTGTTAAGATTGCGCGCAAGACGCGCACACTCGAGCTTATTCTAGAATTTGCACGACAGCCAGCGATAACGCTGGAATATTCGACGGCACATGTTTAAATGCCGACGCGCTTCACCGCTTGTCAGTTGATCGACGGACGACGCCCTGTTCGCCGCTATCATTGTACAGCGTGCATTGCTGTAGTTCTAGTTCTCATTTTCCGGCCACAAGTTCGGCCAAATAAACAGTTTCATCCTACAAACGCCGACTGCTGTGTTCGTCGACGTCACGACCACGTGACAATATATACACTCCCGTTGAAGCTGCTCTGATAGTGAGGGCCGGTAATAGCTGTGTCAGCTGCCCTTCGGTGTCGCTGACTGCAAATAAATTCTCCTTTCTGGTAGCGGCAGGTTTCCATCTGCGGTGATTCGGTCTTCTTTTTTGTACGGATATACATATACCCGTTACTTCTGAGAATAAACATTCAGTTGAAAGTTAGCGCTTGTCCCATTTTGTCTTCCTCGTCCCTGTCTGCTAGCGCTATGATACATTTTGATATCCAGAACACAAACACACACTCATAACTACATACAGATCCAAGCGCAGGCGCGCGAACGAGCCGGAAATGAAACGACACGTACGTAAAATGTGGCCCCAAGACGGACAGCAGAGGAACCGTGCATTAAACTTGCCGGTCAAAATTAGAGCTACATCACCAAGCCTAATGCTGAGCATACGACAATCAGCAAAATTAGCACCGAATTTCAGTAAGAGGATTGTGTACTTTCTATCCATCAAAGTAAATGAAAGCTTGAATCCCCATTGGCTCCAGGAGAAACAAATGAAAAAAAAAAGGCATCTGTACGGCATTCAATACTGCAATATACGTGATTTTTAAATTACGCTGACTGACTCTAACATTTTACTGGCTGTTTTGTTTTTTGTATTTGTACGCAGTCCTGCGAGAACCCTGCAACTGGACTGCAGTATGCGATAAATAAATAAATAAATAAATAAATAAATAAATAAATAAATAATAAATAAATAAATAAATAAATAAATGTATTTCAATGTATCGCTGACGTTGGTACAATCGTCACCTCTGCAGACGAAAAACTATGAAAGAACTCACCCAACAAAACGTCTTACTAAATCACCCCTTCGTAAATTAGCGCATAACATTGAGGAATACATTCCTTCTCAAGCAGCGCCATTCATTCCGTGCACAAAGTTTACACGTGAGCTGAGTTTTTTCCGAAACGTGTTCCACAATTTCTTGAAATTCTTATTTCTGTTTTACGCGAAAATATGCGACATAAATATGAAGCACACCAGAGTGAGGGGACGCCGTAACAATTTTCAGCACCTGGGGTTCATTTCGCTCGCATCGATATGCGGGCACGGTGGCTGGCAAAGAGAACCCGCGCCCTCGGGCTTAGCAGCTGGGCAGCTGGCCACCAAGGTCCGAAAGCGGGACATTGGTACGAATTCTCGGTGAAAAGGTAAACCACAACGCCGCACACAGTACAGGTGCTGACGACGAAGAAAAGTGGTTTCTTAGGCACGCACGCATGCACGCGTATCGATGAGGAAGAAGGTAGAGAATATCAGTATCAGTAATTTTCACCTGCTCGTATTTTGGGGCCGAAAAGGTATAGCAAAAACAAGCTAGACGAAAGCCAGACAAAATAACGTTAACTATTCGTCCGAAATGACAGTTGTGGAGGAGTGACGCCTGACACGCCTTTACTGATCTTGAGAAAACATTCGAAAACTTCTCGTGCGCATTCGTCAGGATACCCGCACATGACAAGTGTCTAATGCAGTAATGGTGTGCACCAAGACATTGCGCAAAACAGGCCAATTGGTCCACTCAATTTCTTCTGCATCCTGTTCGCGTGCTCGCAGAGTAAGTCGATGAGGAAACGCCCGTTTCCAGTATACGAATTGGCCCCGTGGGGGGTGGTAACCTCGTGCGACTTACTATTAAGTAGAACACATTACGGTGAGTGTTCTTCACTGGAGGAATTGTGGTCGGGATAATCGTCATTCACTTTTATGCGGAGTAGAATCTAGCTTGTTAGATGCACGATCGCACTTGTCCTGCAATACACTTTGAAGGACGCGGAGAGTCTTGTACCCCGCGCAATACAGTGTTCCAATTTTCTCTTATCACCGTCCTCACACTCTTCGTACGTGGCTATATCTGCTAGTGCGTTCAAACAGGCACACTCAGGTGGCCTTGCTGGTGCTTACAAAGCGCTGCTTTTTTTAATTTGTGAGTTATTGATCTGCAATGTCAGTCAAACTATGCGGGTAGCAGTAATCTGATATTGTGAAGAGTACTCTATCTCTTCTTCCTCGGTAAGCGGCAAAAAGGTGCTCTATCCTACGATGCAGATTTCTAATCTTATGTCCAATAAAATTCTGTCTCCCAATTTAAATGTGACAGCGTTCCGATAAAGCTTGCGAGCTTAAAGTTCAGCTCCTTAGCTCGCCGCATAATTCACAAATATTGTGCGCAATAGGCGGAAAAATAATACGGCGTAAAAAATACCGCACTCTTGGCGTCAAACATAATTCGCGGAATGTAGAGCTTCTACGACGGTCTTACGCATAGGTGTATTAGAGTAAAACTCGTAGCAAGGATAACGCCATTCTCTGTAGTCAGCACAAATAACATTCTCAGTGTAGGGACATGCACCGTCGGAGCAAATTACACCGCAACTCAATGCGGTAGGCCATGATCCTATAAAGCCAAGCGACAAGTGATGGTGACAGCTAGAAAAAGATTGACGGCACCAAAATGCCACGCATTCACCTCCCAAGCCACAACTCAGCAATTCTCTCCAGCACTATAGTGAAAGAAAGTAGGGGTGGCGGGGGGTAAAATTGCAAAACAAGCTGCTTCCCCAAAGGCTAGTTTTGCAAGTCCGCCATCTTAGGCACACATAGCAATGCCTGTCGCAACTGCCTTTGGCAGTTGCAAATGAACGCGTGCCCCGAGTACATAAGGAATGCGTGGTATTTGCAACCAAGAGACGTGACCTGGTATCGAAAGCCTTGTCGTTTCGCTCTGACAGAACGTGAATCAGGTGAGTGAAACAAACTTAGCGCCACACGCATCACGCCTATTTTGCGTATTAACGCGAATGCACACTGGTGCAGCAATAATATAATAACTGCTCCGCGTCCGTCCTATTGTTAAAAGTGGTGTTTCGTTTTTGTCCTCTTACATACACGAAGTGGTTTTAGCCTTACGTAGTTATGTAAAAATGTGCGCATGAAAAACAGCCACCCTAAGCAGTGGCAGGCGCCGCCACATAAATACGTTCAAAGATACAGGTACTGCCGCGTATGCCACGCAGCAATAGTTACTGCCTAAAACATTATGTGTGGCTTGGCAGCGGTGTCAGAATCCCCGACGAAATTTACCAAGGCGCTGAAGTTTCTTATCTAAAACCAGAGACACCAGCGTACATTTCTACGGAAAAGTATGCGCCACAAAAGAAAAAAAAAGGGTAAATCCCCCTACTCGCCCCAGCTCCATATATGTACAACATGAGTTAAAGGTTCGTCGTTACTGCGTAAAACGTTATGTTTGGCTTGGGAGAGCTTCGAATACCCGGCGAAATTTACCAATGCGCTCTGTTTTATCTAGAACCAGTTACACAAACCTGCATCTATATGGTAGTCGTCTATTTGAAGCACCACTTCTTGAAACATATCTGCAAAGTGATGGTGCGTTAGTGGACCGGTGCCGAGTTAAGCAGTAAAGATTTTCCTGTGGGAAGCACCGGCGCACACTGCATGATACGCCCCTCCCTAGGTTCCCGTTAGTGGAGCTGAAAAACCCTTCCCTACATGCTCCACCGCTCCCCAGATTTTTTTTCATACGGGCCAGTTTTTGTATTTGCTTGACTCTCGGTTTTTTATGCAAATCTTTTTCTTATGTTATCATGTTTGGAGGTGGTAGTCACAACCATGCGGGCACAAGGCGTGCGCTATTCGAAATGACGACCGCGATTGAAATTCTATTTCATGAAATCGTTTAGTGCAAATTATGTGTCACGTGGACGATCACAAATGGCAAAATAGTGCTAATGAAACCTGCTCAGCTGTGTAAATTAGTTTCACAAATGACGAAAGTTCGTGTTTATACCTCCAGAGGAAACAAACACTGTAGCAAAAATTGGCCTCCATCACACCCCGCAAAAATGAATGTCCATCGAAACACCACACATGCTGCTGGGAGGGGAGGGTATGTTAAATTGTTATTTTAGAGCAATGGTAGTGACAATTGCTTATTGGCGCTCTGGTAGACCGTGCTTGGTTCCGCGAATTTCAGCAAGGCGTATTGTAAATTTGACTTAGCATTGCATTCACGCTGTTTTCCTGGTGCTTAATATTGCGTGGTCTATGCATGGCGGTCTTAGAATGAAGTGAAGGAGTTGCTATGCGGGTCTTTTTTATAATGAAAGCAGGAAACACAGCGGGGAGAAGGATGCCTGTTTGACGTCATTCTAAGCCCTCGTGTGAAGTGCAAAGCAGCTGCAACCTAATCTTTGACGGGATCACGTGGGAGGGTGTTACCATTGTTCACAGGCGTCTCATCATCCAGCATGCGGTTTTGATGGTTCTATTGTGGTTTCTTTATTGAAGCGAATACTGAGCTCCATGCTGGTGTGCCTGATTGCAAAGAAGATAGGTCGTTTGCTTTCAACTGTTAAAGGGCTCCTAAACCACACAAAGGTCGAAATTCAGTTGTGGCCTTGCAGTTGTGCACGAGTCTAGAGCGAGCGCGTGCATCGGTTCCTCTATCCAACTCTCCAAATACCCTACCTCAGCGTCCGAAGAGAAAACGCAACGAACGCGCGCATCTGTTAACAGAGGAGCACGCGAGCGCGTGCGTCTGGTGGTTCAGGGCCGGCGTTTTGTTTTTTTTAAAGACGATATTCTTTATTGGGATACTTAAACGGAGAGAAATTTGGTCTGTCTGTCTGTCTTTCTGTTTGTCGGCACGTCACTCGATTCAGCCACTCGGCCAAAGTTGAACCACTTGCCCAAGCCATCTTGAACGGCTTAATAGGTCATACTGTGTACATTGTCGATCAAAAAGCAAACATTACGTATCTGAGGCGCAACATCACTAGGTAATATAGGTGGTGTGTTCCTTAATAGAAAATGCGTTACATGCGTAATTCTAAAACCTAGTTTCTTAAGCGCGCTGAAAATGCGACTGCACTGAAACTGGCCTTGCCTTCCTCCGTGCCCTCGCACGAGATTGTTGGTTCGGTTCTGTATTGCACTATACGAATGCCATGGGGCTCCGCTCTGGCATTTCTGGCATACGGGTGACGTGTAAATAAAAGAGTGAGTGGAGAGTACTCGTTGAGTGCGGACGTTTCTTCTGCTTCGGCGCTTCGCGCCAAACCGCGCGTTCGGGCTGGCTGGCGCCCCGCCGGTCGCGTTGGTCACCGCCGGTCTTCACTGCTGCGCCGGGACTACCAGCCCGCAACACATCACTCATGTTTCCCGACGTATTGCCAGATGGCGTCCATATCTCACGCAGCGCCTCTTCTATCGTCTTTAGACGACATTTGCAGCGAAGCACGCAGATACGCGGCCAATTTTTGTCCACGGTGACAGAACTGTTGCGGAGTACAGGTATACAGCTTTGCTGTAAAATTGATAATTGCCCCTTGGTTGAGCTTCGGGTAATCCGCACTGAAGTGTCAAGACGTAATAAGTTCATTCAGCAAAACTATGGGTCGCTAGTTATCTGTTTTATGTGCCTAGCACTTCTATACTGACTCAACAAGGAAACTATCTGTGCGTCCCTTTGTCGCGTAAGACAAATCGCTATAATGAAATAAATTGATAAAACAAAATAAGTTTTCCTGGCAGTATATGTTTCCGAAACAATGGCCCCACACTCAGAAGGCGGGTGTCTTATCGACTGTACAACGCACTCACGCTTGCAGATTGTGAAAATATCCGAACCATACAAATGTGTTGCACTGGGGATATTAAAAAGTAAAAGAAGTGTACCTTCTGTGAAGGCTTTGTTCAAATACTTCGTCGTGGTAAAATAAAATTTGGGAGGGGCGAAGCATGTAGGGAAGGGTGTTTCAGCTCCACTAATGTGAAACTTGTGGAGGGGAGAAGCATGCAGTGTGCGCTGGTGTTTCTCACAGCAAAATCACTGCTATTGGGCACTGAGAGACAGAAGAAAGATTAGACACAGAGACCTGCAGTCCGCGTTTAGTTAACGTGCGCGCTGGAAATCTTTATTGTTCAACTACGCACAAGAGAAATCTTTCAAAGGCACTACATAGCAGGTCAAGACCCAGTGCCTATATGCACGGGGTGGCCGGTGAACGGTTCTGCAGCGCGAGCAGTCAGTTTTTTTCAATCAAGAAACTCGCTAGCTGTTGCTGCCTGCCTCGGCGTTGCCTCCCACGGGCGAAGGCGCGTTCTTGTTCCTCGCGTGCTGGCAGTTCAGCGTTCATCGCAGAAAGAGCGTTTCCATAGTCAACGCGCGCCGTTTGCTCTCTCTCGCCACACGGCGAGCGCTGAGGCGGTGGCGCCCTCTCTTGCGCTCGAGGAAATGGAGCAGACGACGATGCACACGCGACAGCAGACGACGATGGCACGATGCAATTCGATACGCGGAGACCCTAAGGAGATTCGCCCCTAAGAGCCTTTCTAGGGCTACATATGGAGATGACATGGCGCGTTGTAGACATTAGGAAAATTCCCAATGTGTGAAAACTTTATTCCAGACTCGCGTTGTGGTTGGTATTGGATGCACCTTCCTTTGAAGCGTTCTGAACGCTGACGAACCCTGAAAAGGAGACAAAATACGCCACGCCGAGCGAGCTGCCAGCAACGTTCCATGGCACATGTCAAAATTCTATGCTTAGTATAAATCTGACGACTCCCAAAATATTGCCACGCCCGCTTCTTCTTTATTTTGATGCGTTCGAGTTTGACCAGCAAGGACGGTTATCAACGCTCGACGCTGGCCGTGGGGCAGTGTTCGAGAGGCTTCACGATTTTAGTAGATCGTTTTGTTAAGATTGCGTGCCGCACGCGAATGTTCCAGCTTTGTCGAGAGATAACGCCGCCACCAGCGATATTGCTGGAAAGTTCCATAGCGCCTGTATAAAAGCCGACGCGCTTGACCGCTTGTCAGTTGATCGACGGTCGACGCTCTGTCCGCCGCTATCAGTGTATTGCTGTAGCTTTCAGTTTCTCGGCCACAAGTTCGGCCTAATAAAGAGTTTCACCTCGACTTGCTGACTGCTGCCTTCGTCGACGTCACGACCACGTGACATCTGGTGGAGGTGCTGCTTCTTCCATGATCCGGACGCCCCGCGAAGTGATGACCCAAGCCCAAGCCGCGACGAGGACGACGGCAAGGAGAACCCGGATCGTCGAACAAGCCGCAGGCAGAAGGGACTGCCGCCAGAGCACGGGCTCCTTCCCGAAAAAGACAGACAGCCGCAGATCCCAACATCGACCGCAGCGACGATGACCGAACCCGTGCAGCCTGCGCCGATCCTTCTTCGGCATCCCAAGGAGCCGCCAACCTTCCGCGGATCGTCGTTTGAAGAACCGGAAACCTGGCTTGAAACATACGACCGTGTCGCCATCTTTAACAACTGGACCAATGAAGACAAGCTGCGTCACGTGTACTTATACCTCGAAGACGCGGCCAGAACCTGGTTTGAGAATCGGGAGTCCTCAATGCAGACCTGGGATCTTTTCCGCAGCGCATTCCTGCACACGTTCACAAGCGTCGCCCGCAGGGAAAGAGCCGCTTCTTGCTGGAGACCCGGGTGCAGCTGTCAAACGAAAACGTCACCATCTTCACGGAAGAGATGACTCGACTTTTCCGTCAGGCCGACGCCGCGATGGCGGAAGACAAAAAAGTTCGCCTGCTCATGCGGGGTGTCAAACAAGAACTTTTCGCGGGACTTGTCCGCAACCCGCCCACGACGGTCGCAGAATTCCTCACCGAGGCTACGACTATTGAAAAGACACTGGACATGCGGACGAAACAGTACAACCGCTCGCCGCCGTCTGCAACCTATTCCGAAGTGCACTCACTAGCCACCGACGACTTGCGCGAAACCATCCGAGCGATCGTGCGGGAGGAGTTGCGCAAGCTGTTACCTTCGCCTCAGCCTCCAGTGGATTCGATCGCCGACATTGTCCGCGAGGAAATCAAAGAGTCACTGGGTGTTCCTCAGCCGGCACCGCCGCAGCTTCAAGCAATGAGTTATGCTGCTGCAGCCCGACGCAACGACCCCCCTCCTCGCCCGCGGCAAGACGCCGCGCCGCCCCAGCAGTTCCGCCGCCAGGCACCACCGCCGCAACCACCGACGCCATACCGCCCGCCAACCGGCCAGCGATACACGCCGAGGAAGACCGACGTTTGGCGCGCCCCCGACCATCGTCCACTCTGCTACCACTGCGGAGAAGCCGGCCACACCTACCGCCGCTGCCAGTATCGACGGATGGGACTGCGCGGATTCGCCATCGACGCGCCGCGTCCACAGCAGGGTGAACGACCACGTGACATCGCCGACTATCTGGCAGGAGCGCAGTGGACCCCCCGAGGACCTTCCCGATCGCCGTCGCCAGGCCGCTACGCCTCTCCCCAACGCCGCCAGTATACTGGCCCATTCCGGGGCCGGTCGCCTAGCCCGTATCCGGAAAACTAAGGGCAGCAACCGATGGAGGTGCGGTTGCTGTACGACGAAACATCGATGATCCTCCGCCGCCGACGACGACGCCACGACGAAACCTTGAAGACCCGACGCGAACCAGACAGAGCCCTGACGACGAAGCCTCGCGGACTGAAGTAGACCTGACGACGCAACGTGGAAACAGCGGAACAAACCGACGTAGCCGTGACCCGACGCCACGACCTAACTGCAACGCAAGACGACGAACTAGCGACCTCGACGTTCTTATCGACGGCCACAGCGTCACAGCCCTCGTCGACACCAGAGCCGACTATTCTGTCATCAGTGGCCCGTTCGCCATGAAGCTGAAGAAAGTTAGGACAGCCTGGGAAGGCCCCGAAATCCGGACAGCTGGAGGTCACCTCGTAACGCCAGAGGGAATCTGCACAGCGAGACTCACCATTAACAACAGGATTTATCCCGCGAACTTCGTAATCCTGCCGCGTTGCTCGAGAGATGTCATCCTTGGTATGGACTTCTTAGGCCTTCATGGTGCAATCATCGACCTGAGGTCTAAGTCAATAACACTGTCCACGGAAAAGGCACTACCGCCGCACACTCCGCCAAGAAAGCACGCCTTGAATGTGCTGGAAGACGAGGTCACCATTCCACCTCGCTCCAGCGTCATCATTTCCGTCGGCACTCAGAAATCAGCAGACCTCGAAGGCGTTGTTGAAGGCGACCAGCACCACTTGATTAACCGCAAGATTTGCGTCGCAAGAGGAGTAGCAGAGCTGCGGGCAGGGAAAGCAACAGTTATGCTCACGAATTTCAGCAACGAGTACAAGCACGTGAGCAAAGGCACGACGGTCGCCTACATCGAAGAAATCGTAGAAGCCAGCAATGCTTTCGGCCTCACCGATTCTCCCGAGCCTACTCCGACGAATAAAGCGCCGCAACCAGCTTTCGACATCAATCCCAGCCTTCGGAAGCACAAACAAAACAGCTCAAAACCCTGCTCTTGCAATACAAGGACTGCTTTTCGTTGTCGTCAAGAATTAGGCAGACTCCCGTGGCAAAACATCGCATCATAACAGAGGAATGCATTAGACCACTCCGTCAGAGCCCGTACAGAGTTTCGACGCGAGAACGCGAGGCCGTGAAGAAACAGGTCGACGAAATGCTACGCGACGACATCATCCAGCCGTCGAAGAGTCCGTGGGCATCCCCGGTGGTGCTAGTGAAGAAGAAGGATGGAACTCTACGTTTTTGCGCCGATTATCGTCGCCTGAACAAAGTCACGAAGAAGGACGTGTATCCCCTTCCCGGATAGACGACACCCTGGATCGATTACACAACGCAAAGTACTTTTCGTCGATGGACCTCAAGACCGGTTACTGGCAAATAGAAGTCGACGAGAGAGACCGAGACAAGACTGCTTTTATAACACCAGACGGCCTGTTCGAGTTCAAGGTCATGCCCTTTGGTCTTTGCTCCGCACCTGCGACTTTTCAACGGGTTATGGACACAGTACTGGCCAGCTTGAAGTGGCAGACGTGCCTCGTGTACTTGGACGACGTCGTTGTGTTTTCCTCAAACTTCGACGAACACCTTCGGCGCCTTGAAGTTGTACTTCAAGCAATCAAGACCTCCGGACTCACCTTGAAGCCTGAAAAGTGCCGCTTCGCGTACGAGGAGCTCTTGTTCTTGGGTCACGTGATCAGCAAGGATGGTGTTCGCCGGGACCCGCGGAAACAGCTCCCATCGCTGACTTCCCGACGCCCACCGACAAGAAGGCCGTACGCCGTTTTCTCGGCTTGTGCGCCTATTACAGACGTTTCGTCAAGGAATTTCACGGATCGCCGAGCCACTGACGCAACTCACGAAGGCCGACGTCGAATTCAGGTGGGAAACGTCGCAAGTTCAAGCATTTCAAGAATTGAAACGACGCCTGCAGACGCCTCCCATACTTGCGCATTTCGACGAATACGCCGATACGGAAATCCACACCGACGCAAGCAGCGTAGCACTCGGCGCCGTCCTTGTGCAAAAGACCGACGGATTCGAAAGGCTCATCAGTTATGCTAGCCGGTCGCTATCAAAGGCAGAAATCAACTACTCCACAACAGAAAAGGAGTGCCTGGCCATCATCTGGGCTACATCGAAGTTTCGCCCCTACCTCTACGGCCGGCCCTTCAAAGTTGTGAGCGACCTCCACGCCTTGTGTTGGCTAGCTAACTTGAAGGACCCTTAAGGTCGCCTCGCACGCTGGAGCCTACGACTTCAAGAATTTGACATAACCGTCGTTTACAAGTCCGGAAGAAAACACTCCGACGCTGAGTGCCTGTCCCGCGCCCCCGTCGACCCACCGCCGCAGGACGACATGGAGGATGACTGCTTCTTGGGAACCATAAGTGCCGAAGACTTCGCCGAACGACAGCGAGCGGACCCAGAACTCAGGGGCCTTGTGGAATACCTCGAGGGCAGGACCACCGTTGTTCCCAAGGTATTCACGCGAGGACTGACGTCGTTTTCTTGCGCAACGGTGTTCTCCTTAAGAAGACTTCTCGCCGCTTCGAGCAGATTCCCTCGTAGTGCCCTCGACATTGCGACCAGAGGTCCTCCAGGCTCTGCATGACGACCCGACGTCTGGACACCTAGGTGTTTCTCGCACGCTCGCAAGAATACAGGAAAAGTACTACTGGTCGCGCCTTGTCGCCGACGTAACTCGCTACGTCAAGACCTGCCGGGACTGTCAGCGACAGGGTTGCCACTGACTTTCGAGTAAATGTCGCCAAACGACGAGTAAAGAGTCGCCAAAAAGTCGCCATGTTTTTACAAATTTCGCCAAAAAAGTCGCCATTCTAGATATGTGCGTCATTCCCTAGTAATAAAAATTTTCTCTCACGTATAGCCCCGTAGAATACAGTGCCATCTAAGACCCTTAAATTATATTGACGTTTCTCAATGCCAGTCGTATCGCCCGCTTCACCATGGCAGTGCATGGTGCTGCTTCTCCGACTAGCCGCAAGATGTGCGTGGTGGCGCAAGGGTGAATGAATGAAACACTCACGATATCCTTCCATCCCTGTCCGCTCGTTAAGGTAGAAGTGTGGTAAACATTGGGCGAAAACCATGAAAGCGTTGTCTGTAGACAGCTTTACGTGAACATTATGAAATAAAAGGATTAAAAGGTTTATTGAAGGTAACACGACAGAAGTCTTACAGGAACCGATCATTGGTGATCCTTACACCTTTCAGTGTGAACGAATATGATAAAGGACGTCACCGACCCTTTCTATAGTCCCTTATATCTACACGCGTCAATCCGATGCGTTATTAATGAACAGGTAGACAACATAAAATGTTATATAGCAATTATTTTCATTGCACACACGCTCACCGAGAACACTGGGAAATGCCTGATAAATATTTTTTTATTGCACAAATAGCCGCGTATCCGCCTCTCTTCGCTATTCTAAAACAGTCTTTACGAGCTGAATTAGGGGTACTGCAACAGTGAATAAGTCGCCGAGCTATTCATAACAGTTGGAGCTTTGGCGGAACAAATGGTTGGAACCTTCAGCCCCTTCAGAAGCGAAATTTTAGAGAAGCTTAAAGCGCCGAAAGCTATTAACTTATAGTCAAACACTAACCCTCGCGGTTCACATTTTGCTAGAATGTCTCGGGGGACGTTGCCGTATCTCCTGCCTCTAGATGAATTGAGATACGCACGAGTTACAGGACGGAAATACGGAATGACGCGTAATGTGCACATTCTACGCTTGGGTCTAAAACCAAGAAAAATACAGAGAATGTTGCCGCTCATTCGTTGGGAAGACAGTGAGCTTAGGATGTATAACTCAGTGGAGACCTAAGCTGAAAATCGCCAAAAATTCGCCATGTCGCCATTCATAATTTTAGGTCGCCACGGGCCCCTCAAATTCGCCAATTTGGCGAAAAGTAGCCACCAGTGGCAACCCTGGTCAGCGACGCAAGACACCGCCGACTAGGCCAGCCGGACTTCTGCAGCCTATCGAGCCACCTCAACGGCCGTTCCAGCAAATTGGGATGGACTTACTGGGGCCGTTCCCGACGTCCAATACCGGAAACAAATGGACCGTCGTAGCTACCGACTACCTCACCCGCTACGCCGAGACAAGGGCCCTACCAGAGGCAGTGCCGCCGAGGTAGCAAAGTTCTTCGTTGAGAACATCCTCCTGCGTCATGGCGCCCCAGAGGTCCTCATCACCGACAGATGCACGGCGTTTACTGCTGACCTAACTCAGGCAATACTGAGATACAGCCAAACAAGCCACCACCGGACCACAGCGTACCACCCACAGACCAATGGCCTCACCGAGCGGCTAAACAAGACCATCGCCGACATGCTGGCCATGTATGTCGACGTCAAACACAAGACGTGGGATGCCATCCTTCCGTATGTGACCTTCGCATACAACACGGCCATGCAAGAAACGACGCAAATGACGCCGTACAAGCTGGTCTACGGAAGGATCCCGGCAACGACGCTCGACGCAATGCTACCAACCGCCACCGACGAAGACGATCTCGACGTTGCCGCCTATTTGCAACGCGCCGAAGAAGCTCGACAGCTCGCCCGCCTGCGCATCAAGAACCAGCAGAGGGTCGACAGCCGTCACTTTAATCTTCGACGACGCCACATGGAGTACCAACCCGGTGACCGTGTGTGGGTCTGGACGCCGATACGCCGACATGGGCTCAGTGAAAAACTTCTTCGGCGATACTTCGGCCCATACAAGGTGCTTCGACGTCACGGCGCTCTTGACTACGAGGACTACGAGGTCTTGACTACGAGGTCGTCCCGGACGGCATTACGAACTCCCAGCGACGCCGCGCACGACCTGAAGTCGTCCATGTCGTGCGCCTTAAGCCGTTTTTTGCGCGTTAGCGAACCTGAGAACTCTACTTTTTCCTTTGTTATTGTAATTTATTTGTGTATGCACTTGTTTTTTCCTTTGCATGTTCTGTTGCAAGCATCGAGACGATGCGTTTTCAGAGGGGGGCAATGCCACGCCCGCTTCTTCTTTTATTTTGATGTGTTCGAGTTTGACCAGCAAGGACGGTTATCAACGCTCGACGCTGGCCGTGGGGCAGTGTCGAGAGGCTTCACGATTTTAGTAGATCGTTTTGTTAAGATTGCGTGCCGCACGCGAATGTTCCAGCTTTGTCGAGAGATAACGCCGCCACCAGCGATACTGCTGGAAAGTTCCATAGCGCCTGTATAAAAGCCGACGCGCTTGACCGCTTGTCAGTTGATCGACGGTCGACGCTCTGTCCGCCGCTATCAGTGTATTGCTGTAGCTTTCAGTTTCTCGGCCACAAGTTCGGCCTAATAAAGAGTTTCACCTCGACTTGCTGACTGCTGCCTTCGTCGACGTCACGACCACGTGACAATATATTCTGTGTGGACCTTTAGCTTGGTTGTGGTTTAATGCGCAATTACTCTGTGTAGTGAATAGAGGGAATTTGTGGAAGGGATTTATGTTTGTGAACTTTTGGTGGAATTTTGAAATGTTTGTGAGAATGAAGACGGCGGCGACATGAAGGCGAGTCAGAGGCAGGTGGCATGCGCGGCGGCGGCACGAGAAAAAAAGAAAGCGAGAAAGAAGACGGGAAAGAAGAGAGGCGCGTGTGGAACGCGCAGAGGGCTGAGCGAAGCTAGCCGAAGGACACGCCGGACCAGGGCGCTGTCCGAGAAGTTCGTCGTGGCCGTGCTCAGCGAGGACTGGTGCTTTCCTGGTGGTTCGGGCGTTGGCGGTGGCTCTAGCGAGGACGTGCCGGACCAGGGCGCTGTCCGGGGAGCTCCTCCTGCCTGTTCTCGGTGAGACCTGGGGAGCCGAGGTACCTGCCTGAGGCTACCGGTACAGGGCGCGGCTCCTGCTGTGTCGGCGGGCAGGCGTCACGAGTTCCTGAACACCGTCGCCACCTGGGACGGCGCAAGGCCGTGAAACGGGAGGCCTTCCGGAGGCCTTGTCTTCCTGCTATAAGGCACACGGGACGCGTCACCTGCGTGCCTGGGCTTGCCTTCAACGACAGTCGTCGCTGCATGTGGACGGACCATCGTCAAGGCAACGTCGTCTACGAGTCGTGAGACTTCGTTTTCTTGCTACCTTGAACGGACATTCCGCGGTTAAGACTTTCAGATTAATTTATGTGTGTTCATCTCCGTGCTTGTTTTTTCGTCATCGTCCCTAGCGTACCTTGTCCCTATAAATGTTGATCGAAACTCATTCGTGCGTATTCTCTTGTCGCCCGTCCAGTTGAGCCACGCACTCGCAAACGTGACGAATCACCACTCGGTCCTTACAATTTTCTGGCGTCCGCGAGACAGGACCAAGCTCTTCAGTACACCTTAGAGCCTCACGTTGTGTGTGTTGTGGACGGCAATGGACGAAAAGAGAACGCTCGTTGAGTTAGGGAAGGAGATGGGACTCAGTGGAGAGGCCTTGCAGGCATGGGTCAGTGCAGAACAGAAGGATATGAGGGATCAGCGAGCTAAGGAGCGGGAAGAAGCGAGGGTAGCGGCGCAGGAGGAACACACGCGAGAGTTAGCGCGTATGGAGGCGGAACGGCGCTCCTCGAAGAGCGAAGGCGTGTGTTAGAGGCAGAGCGGCTGAGTCCGAGAACCGCCGTAGGTAGCGAGACAGGTGGTGGTCAGAGTTTCGCAGCCCCCACAAGATGATCCCTCCCTATAACGAGGGTAGGGATGAACTAGATGCCTATATACAACGGTTTGAGAGAGTGGCGACTAGTCAAGGTTGGCCACAATACAAGTGGGCCTTATCGTTGAGTCTGTGTTTAACGGGCGAAGCATTAACGGTGGTAGGTCGGATGTCCGCGGAAGACGCTACCGATTACGCCAAGCTCAAGCAGACCTTGCTGCAGCGGTTCCGCTACACGGAAGAAGGATACCGTGTAAAGTTTCGGGATGCCAAGCCTGAAAATGCTGAGACCGCACGGCAGTTTGCTGGTCGTCTTCTAGGATACTTTGACCACTGGCAAGACTTAGCCAAGACAGCAAAGACCTATGAAGCGCTGCGAGACAAAATCGTGTCTGAGCAGTTTTTACGACGCTGCGAAGAAAAACTGGCGATCTTTCTGAAGGAAAGAGGATGTGATGACCTTGACACACTGGCAAAGACAGCTGACCAGTACTTGGAAGCTCAAGGCATCCTTAATCTTGCTAAAGGCAAGAAACCAGAGAAGAGAAGGGGAAGCCGCCAGGCCATTATAAAGCAGCTGTGACGACAGAGAGCAAAGGAAAGCCTGTCTGCTTTCTTTGCAACAAGCCGGGACACAAAGCTTCCGACTGCTGGACAAGATCTAGGGCACCGAAGCCATCACAATGTTGGAAGTGCAAGAAGCCTGGTCATAGCGCCGACACGTGCTCTATTGGCTCTGGGAGACATGGTGAAGCTTCATGCTCTGTGCTAAGACAGGAAGAATTGCAGGATGAGCAGAAAAAACAACGGAAGCCTGCCCATACAAGTGCATGCAAAAGTCATGGTATGCTGGATATTGCCCAGAGCTGTACAACCTGTTGTGGAGGGTGGAAACAGATGCCGACGGTCACGGGTCGTCTTGAAGGCAACTTGGTGACTGTCCTCCGAGATACCGGCTGCAGCACGTTTGTAGTAAAACGCTCACTGGTTCCCCACACCAAGCTAACTGGCAACACACGCATTATACGCTTACTAGACCGGTCGGAAAAGTATCTGCCAGAGGCCGACGTATTATTGATTCACCGTTTTTCAGGGGAGTTGCTCGTGCTGTTTGCATGGAGAACCCTCTGTACGATGTTATCCTTGGCAACATCGAAGGTGCTCTCCCGATTGCAGATCATGATTTCAAGCAAACAGATTCACCGAGTGAGAAAGTGACAGAGACAGCGACAAAGCATAGCAAATCAAGGGAAGTGACGGCCGCTGCAGGAAAGACGGGAAAACTGCAAAAATTACCCGCACCGCAAGTTGACCCCTTAAACGTCAGCCCGGAAGAACTTCGGCAATTGCAGAGCACGGATCAGACACTGGAGGCCTGTTTCCAGGCATTGGACCAAACGACAACGTCCAAGAAACGAGCTACTACCAAGTTCGTGCTGGTCCATGGCATCATTTTCCGGCATTACCAGACTGCGGAACAGCGACACTTCGAACAACTGGTGGTTCCGAAGAAGCTACGCGCCCCAGTAATGAAGATGGCACACAAGGGATTGCTCGCTGGACATCAGGGGCAAAAGAGGACAGTAGACCGTGTCCTTGAAGAGTTTTATTGGCCTGGAGTACAAGCGGATGTCACACGCTTTGTAAAATTGTGTGACATATGTCAGAGAACAGTACCAAAGCACCTCGTGGGTCGTGTGCCTTTGGGGAATATGCCCATAATCGAGACTCCATTCCACCGAGTCGCGATTGATATTATCGGTCTCTGTTCCCAACTTCGGAAAAAGGAAATAGATACGTCTTAACCATGATAGACTTTCCTACGCGCTACCGAGATGCGGTAGCCTTGCCAAGTATTGAAACGGAGCGAGTAGCAGAAGCGTTACTAGAAATGTTCGCTCGCGTTGGAGTCCCACGAGAAATAGTGAGTGACCGTGGTAAATCATTCACATCTAACCTGATGCACGAACTGGGACGATTACTGTCATTTCGACAACTTCCCCACAACGCGTACCATCCCATGGCGAATGGGCTTGTCGAAACATTCAATGGGACACTCAAGCAGATGATTCGGCGAATGTGTCAGGAGTGCCCTAAACAATGGGACAGGTACTTGGCTCCGCTACTGTTCGCTTATCGCGAGGTCCCGCAAGCGAGCCTTGGTTTTTCGCCACTTGATCTCCTTTACGGACGATTCGTGCGTGGCCCAATGTCCATACTTAAGGAATTGTGGGCAGGCGAAAACGTCGATTGGGAGATCAAGACCGCGTACAGAGATGTCATCGAGCTAAAAGAGAGGTTGCAGAACCCCTGCAAGATAGCTCAAGAAGAGGTCCAGAAGGCAAAAGCTTCACAAAAGAAGCCTGATGACAGGAAGAAAAGACTTCGAGAGCTCTCTGCAGGCGATAAAGTGTTGCTGCTCCTTCCATCGGCCAAGAATAAGCTAATCCTCACGTGGAAAGGTCCCTTGACAGTCCTAGAGAAACGTAGCGAGAACGATATCTATTAGACCTAGGTTCGCGAGTTAGCTTATTTCACGCTAACCTCCTCAAAAGATATGAGGAAAAGGAAACACAACCCCGTTACCGATGGTGCCTGTTAGAACGAAGGTGTGCTGACATTGCTCAGAACTATCGCAAAACATGTGCGACTTCATGTAAATAGCATTATTGCCTTGTTGTATTTGATGACTGTGGAAAAGTTGTTGTGCCGAACAACTTTTTGAGTGGGGGGGTAAGTGTAGTGAATAGAGAGAATTTGTGGAAGGAATTTATGTTTTTGAACTTTTGGTGAATTTGAAATGTTGTGAGAATGAAGACGACGGCGACATGAAGGCGAGCCAGAGGCAGGTGGCATGCACGGCGGCGGCACGAGAAAAGAAAACGAGAGAAAAGAAGACGGGAAAGAAGAGAGGCGCGTGTGGAACGCGCAGAGGGCTGAGCGAAGCTAGCCGAAGGACACGCCGGACCAGGGCGCTGTCCGAGAAGTTCGTCGTGGCCGCTCAGCGAGGACTGGTGCTTTCCTGGTGGTTCGGGCGTTGGCGGTGCAACTAGCGAGGACGTGCCGGACCAGGGCGCTGTCCGGGGAGCTCCTCCTGCCTGTTCTCGGTGAGACCTGGGGAGCCGAGGTACCTGCCTGAGGCTACCGGTACAGGGCGCGGCTGCTGTGTCGGCGGGCAGGCGTCACGAGTTCCTGAACACCGTCGCCACCTGGGACGGCGCAAGGCCGTGATCAAACGGGAGGCCTTCCGGAGGCCTTGTCTTCCTGCTATAAGGCACACGGGACGCGTCACCTGCGTGCCTGGGCTTGCCTTCAACGACACTCGTCGCTGCATGTGGACGGACCCTCGTCAAGGCAACGTCGTCTACGAGTCGTGAGACTTCGTTTTCTTGCTACCTTGAACGGACATTCCGCGGTTAAGACTTTCAGATTAATTTATGTGTGTTCATCTCCGCGCTTCTTTTTTCGTCATCGTCCCTAGCGTACCTTGTCCCTATAAATGTTGATCGAAACTCATTCGTGCCTATTCTCTTGTCGCCCGTCCCGTTGAGCCACGCACTCGCAAACGTGACGAACCCCACTCGGTCCTTACACTCTGAAATGAGGTTTCTGTGAGATGAAGTGCATTTAGGCGTAGCGAAGAGCCAAAGGCACTCAGATAGAAAATCAGGGCTCTTCTTAGGAATTTTTCACGCCTAAGTCTATGCCACGCTTTCCACAACACTGCCGGGTTCTTAAAAAAATTACTCTAATACACGCCCAGGTGCTAAGTTGCTAAGAGGATTGGTGCAACTTCACCGCGCTGCCTTCCGTAGTAGCTTACCAGGCCGGTGTTTCGAACTGCCAAGCTGGAGGTCGTGGGTTCGACCAACGAACACAGCGACTATATTTCGATGTGGACAGAATGCAATAACACCCGTGTACTGGATGTGCAGGTGCGGGTTAACGAAACTCAGCTGGTCAAAATTAATGTGGAGTCCTTCAGTACCGAGCGCTGCAACTCATGCCGTTGTTTCACAAAACCGTTCTCTGTCCTATCTGACCTGACCTGGCCTTCATCACATAACCGCTGAATGCTGAGACGTACGGACAATCACTCCGTATGTGGCTTCCCATACTCCCTTGCCTGTGGCAGTGCAGAGTGTTTTCTTACCAGCTCAATGAAATGGCGCCACTGTTCCTAATTTCAAGCAACCTCCCGCCCCCTCCTCTAGTTCGGCTATACTCCTCAATGCACATTGTAGACGCGACCCTTCTACCACTATTCAAGGCATTCATTCCACCGCAGTTGAAAGACGATTTACAGCTGCCAGGGATTTGTTTCTTCTGCATAAACAAGCTTTCGTTGTGCGCGCTATACGTCACGCGCTAGTGTCACACCCCAATGTACTATGGACACCGCACGAGTAGCCTAAATGTCGCCGTAAGCCTTGCTCTTGCCTTTATTGCGTGAAGCTTCGTAGGAAACTCCAATTAAATTTTACGCAAATAGGAAATTCTCTACTCTTGAACCTTTCTCTCATAGCACATGTTTTCATTAATCCGACACTGTTCGTCAGTCTGGAATTCGTTACTTGTAGACTTAAGTGACCCGCTTTTTGGCCGTAGTGCGTATAAGCGTGCTGGCGCACATAGTGGGTATGAGCCTTTAACCAGCCTGCCATTATGATACCTAAGAATAATCACCTTTCTTCTGTTTCTTGAAGCATCGTTGTCGCCATTAGAATGAGTTATATTTGTTAAGAGGACACGTAAAGCAACCGCGGAATAATGCCGCTACTGGTCGAATGATCGAAAATGAGTCTTCAGCTATGGGCTGCATTGAAGAGTCACATCATGCGAGAACGCGAACGGAAGAGGCTGGAACAATCAGCTGCCGAAGAATTTGAACGGCGGCGTCAAGAGCAGAAATTGATGAGCAGGCAACACGCCATGACGTTGGAGTACATTAGAGATGAGATTAGGCTTTTGGAACAGCTGGTCCAGGATTAGGCTTTTGGAACAGCTGGAACAGCTGCTCCTCCTGCTGGTCCAGCAGGAGGAGCAGCCGCCTACCATGCTTCAGAGGCATCGCATGGAAGCTCAGCACACAGAAGACCCCCGCCATCCAGCTCTCTACAGAGATATCGGCCATACGCACGCAGCGTAGGCTTTTACGACGACTGGTCAAGCCTTCGCCATGATAGAGCAAGGCAAGCGCAGTCCTTTTATATCGAATGCCGCAAGCCCGTTCCTTACTACGCCTCAAGTCTGCAATCTAACAGTACATTCAGCAAACACTCAGTTTCACTGAAGCTGCCTCACTCACCGTCGACGTCCATTTCGTCGCCCTTGGAAGCCGGTTATGAGGCACACTTTTTCGCATATAGGGCGACGGATCACTACGCATAGTTACAGGCTTGATCCCGTCCCTGGCTGCCCTACTTTCCGGAAGATAGCAGTCACCAGTGTACTATACGACTCACCACATCGCTTCAAGCGGTAACTCGGCCATCTGCAGTGCACGGATGGATCGCAAGTTACCACTCACTGCTCGAAACGCCGAAGATGAAATATAGCGATGTGTTGGGAAATTATGCTCTGCCTTGCCACATGAACACTACCGATTTTGAACAGGGACTGATGATTTTAGTGAGACTTCATTCTTCGAATTGGCTGACAATGGAAATGGTAGGAGCGTCATTTGCGAGTGTCATAATAAATCAAAATTCTTGAAAAGGTCAGTGAGGTTCCAGATTTTATTTCAACTGTTGCATAAAAAAATTACTACAATAAGCATACATATAATTTTCAATTAACAGTGTTCAACGAAAAAAATTTCGTACAGCTGCAAGATACCCACTACACTACAGATCACTATAATTTGCGAAGTAGGGTAGTACCCACTGTGCCATTATTCAACGTTCTGAGGAGAAGTGAGGTATCCACTACGCGTATAAGGCATCATGCTCACTTTTTGATGCTCCTGTTGAGGCGATAAATATTTATGGCTGAGCGTTATAATGGGTGAGATCCATTAAACCATCCACACGTTTCGGCTTGTGTGACACCAGGTAGTTATTTTCATCAATTCTATCATGCCATATTTCTTCTGTTGACATGATTCCTTGCCTGACATGACGCCTGTGTAGGGTATTTTTGCGAAGAACTTTCAAGCACCGACATGGCTCCATGGGAGAACCTCGACGGCCAGGCAAAGGACCTAGGTTGAAAACCCAACCGGCATATTTTTTATCATTTGTGCGAGATAGCGGTAACGGTCACCGGCGGCGGACAACTACGCCACCAAATTTGGCTGTAGTTGTGATATCCCAACACCTTTTGCTGTAACAACAAGCGTACTTGTAGCAACCAGGGGGCTCCCGTTTTTATATTTAATTCTCAGGAATTTCTTGAGTCTTTTTATGCTTAGCGATTAGTGTTTTGCACAGGAAACATGGTTTACCTCTTTCCATTTCTATACCTTGATGGTGGTGTCTACGTCCAGCGCATTTCTATATAAATGACTAACAAAAAATTTCGAAAGCGGCAAAATACTTAGAAGGGCCTCCCACCAGCGTTTCCATTTTCCTAGTTGTTTCTTTGTTTCGAGTGTAATTACTCAGCGCTGTTTCGAACTGATGCTACTTCATCTATATCGAGAGCACGCCCTGTCGTGATGAGATTCAATGCTTTCAATGCCTTGGCGCGCAACATCAAAACACCCGCGTGCCAAATTCCACCGTAAAGACGAGTGCAGCCACACTAAATGACAAGGTATGCCGAGGCGTATACATACATACGAAGATAATAATAGGCGCAGCGACAATGCCACTTGAAGCTGCTCCTCGTGCCGACTACAACATGTTATAATGTCGTGCATATTACAGACGGCATACATTCTCCCCAAGAATTGAAACAGTGACGAGAGACTCGCAGTGGCTACTACGGTAAATGTCTCCTAAATCAGAGAATATAGAGGGGACTCGGACGGAGATCGCGTTTTCGGTAGAGGTGGTGATGCTTTGAGGTCAGGGGTTCGTGGCGTGGTTGTTTTAATGTGCACACAGTGCCGTGGCTTCTGTATTCCCTCTTGAGAGATTTTTCGCGACTGCGGAAGACGTTTTCAAATCAGTGGCATCTTCCCTTGAGCCCGTGCAACGGGTTGGGGATCCTCCAGGCGTCTTAAGCTCCGCACCACAGTGGCACTGTAAGACCACTACGAAGCCCGGCTGTACCCATTTGAAACCGCTGGGTGGGCGGCCGGCACTGGGCATCGAACCCGGCACCTCCCGTATTGGATGCTGACGCCCAAGCGTTTCGCCACCAATTCGGTTCAGTGGCATCTTCAAAGCTCTCACATGCGAGCTGCCGCCACCGATGACGGGTTGAATAATTTGAATAATTTAGACTTAAGGGGGAACTGAAATTCAAAATTTCTTGTAGGTACGAAGATAGTGATTATTATTAAGGGTCTAGCGAGAAATTACTGGCTGGGCTAGGCCTCCAGAGGCCGGCGTGCGGGGGACATCGTGTGAGGTCCTCGGTGATGGTCCTTGCTCGCTGGACTGCTCAGAGTTGGTCCACTGGATGTCGGCTGAGAAAGGCGGCTCGCCACCGCTCAGCCCGTTGTCGTGCGAAACATGCTGTCTCGTCCCGGTAGTGACGGTGAATACCGCATTCGCAGTCCTAAAGTATATCAGCTATGTCAGTTGTCTCGTGGCCGCACGACGGACAGCCAGGCGACGGGTGGTGTGAGGAACGGTCTGTGCAGGTGCCGTGCATTTTCGAATGCATGAGTTTGCAGACGTCTCAGGTCAGACGCCTGAGACCTGTCAACCTGTTTGCAGGTGGTTGGTAAGGTTGTCTTCATTTTCTGTAATGGCTGAGGATTTCGTGGTACGTGATCATGATGGCCTTGCAGTCTAGTATGGCCCCGGGGTCTGCCGTTGTCGTGGAGGTATACTGTCCTGCGTCTCCGGGTGCCTCGCCATCGTCGACGTCTTGCACATCGGCGGTCCTTTCGTCCTCGTCGCGGCGGGTTAGCAGTCTCGCAACGAGGTGGCCGCGCTCGTTATTGTTAGACGAGAGTTCAGTTCGTTTGTTGCCAAGTTTTCCTACGGGGGGAACCACTTGATAGACTTGGTAGTAGTCGCACCGAACTTGAATACTTCGGCTCTAGCCTCTACCATGTGTGCCGCCTCGACGGAGACCCATTTTTTTTTGTAAAGTTCCGGACCGCCGTCTTGGCGTCGCTGACGACAAGCGTGTCCTGTTCCGCGGTGAAGTATTGCAAGGGCGATGGCCCTTTTCTTCCGCCACTTCGGACGATGGCAGCCAGACCTATCCCGTGACTAGGGTTTGTTGTCTCGTCCCTCTCGTGTCGAGCACCGCCATGGGAAAGGTGGGTGTCAATCGGCAGCGTTGGCGTCGATAAAGATTACGCCCTCTCGTCTGCTGTGATCTTTGAGGATCGCCTCCGCTCTGCACCGGTGCCTTCGTGCGTCGTGAACTGGGTGCATGTTTTTGGGTATACTTTCTGTCATTATAGCGTTCTTGACCTCTGGCAATAGCGCATCCTTCAGTCCTCGCATTCCGCGGTACCGAATCCCGAGCGAGTCGAGGATGGGTCTTCTCGAGCAAAAAGCCGATAAAACGCAGCCAAAAGTAGTGCACATGTCGCACACCGAGTTTTCTAATCTCCCTTAATAGATTAATGGCGCCGGGGAAAATCTACATGCTTGCCTCAAACATTGTCGTCATCGATAGTTTGGTAAACGGAGCAATGGAAACTCTGCGAACAGGAATTGCCGGGTGCCCGTGCTACGCACTTTCTCAGGATTCACAGTAGTGGAGCTGCATTGTTTTCTCTTGGTCTCTTTTAGGGGCGAAGCTCCTTAAGGCGGCACCCGTTCGTCCCTCGTCGTGCTCGTAGTAGTGAGTAACAAGTCTTACCCTTTGACCTCCAAGGTGGTGCCGGTGGGAGATTTCTCCTGTGCGTTGTTGAACAATAAAAAATTCGCAGCGTGCGCGTTAACTAAAAGCCGAATTCTTCTGTCTCTGTAGAAGTGTAAGTGTTAGCTAAAAGACGACTTCTTCTGTCTCTCATTCCCATTAGCAGCCATTGTTTACCTCCAAGGTAGTGCCTGGTGAGATTTCTCCTGTGCGTGATTAAACAATAAAAATTTTGTTCAAAACGCCGTTGATTGATGAAATAAACCAACGAAGGACGCCAGATGTTTTGTAAAAACAAAACGAAAGAACGCCAGATGTTTCTAAAGCAAAACGAAAAAGACGCCAGCTGCTTAACGAAAGACGCAAGGTGTTTTCTAAAGCAATGGTTTTCTAAACAATGAAAATTCACAGCGTACATGTAAAATTAAAGTGAGCTGCAAGTCGTCATAACTCATCGAACCTTTAGTATAAACGCGCCCGATCTCACGTCGGTGATGATGTACTGGGCAGAATTCACGGAAGATTCACGGTTTACGATGAACCTCCGCAGCTTCGCCCACTCATCATCATTCACTCCGTGGATATGCTGTGATTTTTTTCTTGCTCTTTCTGTCTGTTGTGTGTCTTTTTTGCATCTATTTCTTTGTATTTATTTTTTCTCTATATCTATTTCTTTCTCTTTCTCGACCATTCTACCTTATGTTTCTTTTCTCTCCCTGCTTCTCTCATTCTCTCTTTCTCTTTTCTCTTTTCTATATCTTTCTGTGTTGCTCTTTGTTTTTCTGTCTCTTTTTTGTGTATGGTTCTTTCTGTATCTCTCTTTCATGTCTTTCTCTGCCTTTCTATTTCTGTATGTCTTACTTTCTGTCTCTGCTTCTTTCTCTCTATTTGTTTTTCTTTCTCTTCGTGTCTTGCTTTGTTTTTTTTTTTTCTAAATCGTTTTCTTGTCTATTAGCTTCTATGTCTTTAACTCTCTCTCTCCGTTTTCTATCTTTTATGTTTTTATTACCTTCTTTCGCTTTATTTCCTCTCACTCTTCCTCTTCTTTCTTTCTCTCGCATTTCCTGTCACTTTTGCACATGTTTTCGTTTCACACTAGCATCTGCTGTACACGGTAGTGGACCTCGCCCGATTCCTGTGGCGCATACCCACCTGAGGATTTCTGGACAATAGAGCGCAAGTTACCATAACCTAAACACCTCCCTGTAAAGCAAATGAAGAGAGCGCGTCCCGGTTTATAATGATGATAATTTATTTAAGAGGGAGCACAAGTTACCGACGGCCTAAACAGCTTAGCTGTTAAGAAAGAGGTGTCGAAAAGAACTGCAGCATTCACTGCTGCCAAGTCAAGTTTACTACGTGTGGCTAACGTTTCTAATATAAATATCGGAGAGGTAGTAAACGTTCGCATTACTGCTCAACGTTTCAGGCTTGAACGTTTACTACTTGCGTACATCAGGGTATAGTACACGCTATACCAGTATGGCTAGAACAGTTATTGTGATGACAGCTCTATGGATATTTAGGCACTAAATGTTCTCGGTAACGCTGGAATAAAGATTTTTGCGCCACCATGGCACATGTATGTGCAAGTAGTAATGTGCAAAAAAAATAGCTCTGCTTGCACTAATAGTCCAAGGCTGTGTTACAGCACAGCTGGTGCGCGGTTCAGCTTTCTTGTTAACCATCTGTACAGAATGCTTGGCCGGTCATTGAGCGCGTGCCATTTCATAATGATGATAATTGCCTGTCTACAACGCACGCCAAACCTCGACCATAATAGCCCTGTAAAGGTAATGCGACCCCAAAGTGAGACTTAAAGGTCTAAGGGTAGGACTCCCACTGACGGTGCTGCTAAACTTCTGATTAACTCTGATTCAATTAATTTTCTCTTCAGTCGATGTAGTGACCGTTGCCCCCACCCCAACTGAATGCTTACTCCTAACGTGGTTTTACACAGCCTTCAAGGTCGGAAGCATTGCTGGCTTTCGCCTCCCGAACCGGCACACCTGTGACAATGCGTTGATTTCGTGTGATGACGTCATCACGTGGCTTCATATAGACGTCAGAACGACGTCGTCAAATGCGGCACTCTGTGACGTCATGATGACCTCACATGACGTAATCAAGCAGTAATGTCTGGTCACGTAATATTTTACACCGTGTGTTGACGCCGACGGTAACATGTCTCCCTTGATGACGCATTTAGGGCCTTAAAATGTAACTCGTAACATGAACTACAACCGTCAAACTCGTACCAGTCTGTCGCATATTTATACTAAGTTCTGTTATATAATTTTCATAATTATATTTTATTTTATAATTTATCATTTAATTTCTATGACACACTTTAATGCCTCTCTATACCATGCAATATTAGCTTTACCGATACCATTCCTGTATATTTTTAAATTTTACCAAGGTTGGCAGTGCCTGCGGCGCTTGACAGTGAATGCAGTCTGGAAAGATAGCAAAGAGTGTCACTCGGGACTAGTGCCACTAATAATTAGTGTAGAAGACAATGCTGCATTCACTCATGCGTCGCATAGTTTGTCTCTACTTGGGTCGTTATGTTGCATGAATGAACTTACCGTGCCTTGCACATATATAGCGAAGCTGTCTTAGCCTTACCTGTGCCGTAGTATTAGTAGTACTGGTTGTAGCAGTAGTCGTCGTCCGAAGAAAGTCCTTGGCTGAGCCGGCAGGTTGCATGATCTCGCTTTGTTCAATCAGGCGTAAGCGCGCGCATTGACAATCTAGCGGCGGACTCACGACATCACGAAGCGTCCGCTGAAAACGCCATTGACTGAGCCGGCAGATCACGCGATCTCGCTCTGAGCAATCAAGTGTGACCGCGTGCATTTCAAATCTAGCGGACGATTGACGACGTCACATGACCTCCACTGTAAAAATGGTTCACGAGTCAGAGCACCATGTTTGAGTGACCTAGAATAGGGGAGTGTCCAAAGCGCCAGCTCCCGCGTGGGCCTTTTGCCGTGAATTGCCGCGCCGCGCCGCTGCTGCGCCGGACCCGCGTGCTTTCCGCGCTCGGGAAGCGCGCGGAAATCGAGGGGCGTCTGCTACGCGCTGTAGTTTTTTGCGCCGCGTTTCCACACATGGCACTTGAAGTCTACTTAACTTTTGTAATGCGGTGCGGAATGGAATTACCCATCTTTAACGTTGTGTTAGTGCCGGGGCAACAACAGAATGCAAACAATCATGTGTCAAGCGGCATCAGCGGGCCTAGTTCCGGTCACAGAGTTCGAGAACGTTGGTGCGTGCGTAAGAACGCGCAAAACGGACACGCACAAGCCATAACGAAAAAAAAACATTATTCGCACGAGTAATCGGGAATTAGTATCACGCATGCTCGAATTAAGAGCAATAAAAAAAGTAAATTTCACGCGCAGTCAGCTCAAATACTTGCGCGCAGTGAGCGCTTCACACTACGAGCTTTTTACTCATGGTCGTCACTGGTTTGCTAGCCATATGCACACGCTTTATTCGACAATTCATTAGCCTCCACTAGCTCTTTATTATGGACGGAGCACACTGGGAAGACGCAAGGGAGACAAAACAAGAGAAAGAAGAGCAGAGATGGCATTACGTCCGCAATGCTGTTGGCTTAATTTTGCTTTTGAGGTAGCGTACAACAAGGCTCACCGTGCGCAAACATTTGAAAGAAAAGCAATGTCAGGTAAACTAAACTTATTCCACAAGTTTTGCATAAAAGGCGTAATATAGAAAATGCTTTACGAATAACCAGATACATGAAAAAAGTTACAAATGCCCCCATTCCTGCTGTACAAGCTGCGTGACGAAATACGGTAAGAAATGACAAATAGAAGTGTAACATCTCAATCACATCAGCAAATTGTTCAAATGCAGAGATCCCTTATGACCTCAATATAGCGTCCACCACAATATCGGGCTGAAGCTCCGGAGTACTTAAAGAACGAGTCTGGTCATCTCTTGAATAAATATAAAGAGATGACCAGACGGGTAAAGCAAGCCTCTTTTGACCGCAGACGCTTGCAATCAGCTGCTTTGAACTGAGAATCACGTTGTTTTCGGGCAATCGCTCGTAACATGAAGTGAGGCATACACGATGTTGCACTGTTATCGTTTCATTACTTTGATTTGTCTTGTTTTTTTTAAGGTAGAGCCTTAGATGGCTCATCAAACAAAAAACTTGACCGTCGGCGTCCTGCGCAGCCAACACGAGTGATGCACAAAATCATCACGCGATGACGTCGACAGAACTTGTGACGTCACTATGACGTCATTGAACGTGACGTCATATGTTGACCATCACATGACATGGTCGCTTTGCATTGGCTCCGTGATCAGGGGCGATCACGGAGGCAATATAAAAGCAGGTGAGGTGCAGAAAGCTTGCAATGCCTTCGATCCTGTCGGCGTCTTATGTGCAGAAAGCTTCGGATCAGTGCATCGACTGACGAAAAAGATGGCTTTCGTTTTCGAGTCATCTCAGGCGAATGCATAAGAGACCATGTTTTTTTTAATGTAATTTTTCGCATACGTTTTACCTATGCGGTCAGTTCTTCAAAATGTATGGGTAAGTCTTACACGTTGGCATTGATATTGGTAACCACCACGTTTTTTATAACCTGACGGAAACAAATCGTCAGACCACACATTGTCAGAATATTTCTGGCTACAGAAAACGCTGTTGCGCGCCACACACCTTATATTCGAGTTAGTCGTTACGCAAATGGCAAGCATGTCAAGTTAGTGTGCCATGACCTATCGGTCGTGTTGGGCATACGTACATTCGTGCCCCTCTGTGCCAATTTTTGTATATACCACGTGAACGAGACGCGAGTAATTTTTGCTTTGGTACAGCGGCCACGCCGACTGACACATTCGGCTTCGCATGAAATGGCTTGAAACAGCACAGCGCCGGAGGCAGCCTTGTAAAGTAAAATCGAATGCACGAAAAAAGATAGGATATGGGGTGCAAACGCGTTAGCATGCATGAGCTGTTACTACGTGCATTATGCGCTACGTTCTCCTGGTTATCTCCAGTTTATTCTCTCCTGCAGCAAGTTTGCGTTCGTCATTCCACACGAAAGTAAGTTAAGCGCCTTCTCTCACGATGAAGTGCGCGCAGGATGCGTTCCTCAAACAGCCGCGGAAGTGTGGACCAATGCGGTGAAAACCAGGTGAGAAAGGATATATACAAAATCCCCATTCACAACCAACAAACTAACAAAACGCGTTCCTGTGGGATGAGTTGCTGCAGTATTATGTTGCAGTGACGCAGTAATAAATATTGCCCAAATTTCCGCAATTTTAGCTAATAGCAGCCAAATATCACGCGCGTAGCAGACGCTCGCCGCTTTGACATGGCTTCCGCCGCGGAGAAAGCCCACGGGCCGGCACGGCAGCGCCGCAGCGCGGAAGTTCACCGCAAAAAGCCCTCGCTCCTCCCATGTATTCGCGCGGCGCTTTGGACACTCCCCCTATTCTAGGTCACTCTAACCATGTACTCAAGTATAGGAATGCTGTAAGTCATCCCAAATTATAGACGTACCAGAAGCTATGAAGAGCACCTATTAGTGCCTGTATGTTTCGCACACGATCATGTAGGACAACTGCCAATGGCGCCAAATAATTATGCGCGCTGCTGATATGAGCTTGCTCTAAAGCCAGAGTGATGCCTCAGCATGTCTGGCAGTTTTCTCCTTAAGAGTTAGTTAGCATTACCGGTTCACGTAAAGCCATGCAATTACTATTAAGATAAACCACCTGCTTTTCCTTTAGGCGAATAACAGAATGAGTGCGAACAAATGGTACTTGTAACAGTTAACATGTCCCTAAAAAGGGGAGACCAAATCAGACCGGCTACGAAACAGAGAAAAGCACCACCCCTCCCACCCCAACCCTTCTATTTATACCGAAGAATGTTGTCCGAAGGAGGCTTGAAAAGAATCCCTGGAGTTAGCATTACGCCTCAAGAGCGAAGCCGTGCCCCCAAAAGACGGCCACGGCTAAGCCATCTTAGTAGGGGCACGATAAAACGTTAGCGCAAAAAGGGAGCGTTTTCCTCCATCACCCCACTAGTTTAGAATGCAAGTTTTTCTTAACGATGCTAACAACGTGTCTTGTGTCAACGGTTTTCGAAAAAAGGGAGCCTCAAAGTGTCAGCAAATATATTGAAGCACGGGGCCTTCAATACTCATCTCGTGTCATTACTTTCGGGCAACACCGACCTCCTCTTTTACAATTAAAATAGCATTTACATTAAAAGAACAAAAGCAGTGAAATTTATGCCGGCATCACCCGAAAAGAGCATGTTTATAACATCCATTGGGCGAAAATGTCGGCTTCCCTTTGGCCGGTAAGGTGTTGCGAGAGCTTGAACTACCAAATTTTAGAGTGAAAGCATTACTGCACACTAAACAAAAATAACCAGTAAAGGGAGTGAACTGCTTGTCCTATAGCGTATTCCCTTTTCTGGATTTTGTTTTACTACGTACCAGTAGAGTTAAAAATTTGCTCTTATGCTAACTGAGTTATTGAACGCAGCAGCGGTGTAATTATTCACCCCTATGACGTATGCAGCGGCATTGTCAGAGTATTGTCTTACTGCCTTTACAAAATTTCTCCAGTGATTTCTGAGAGTTATTTCTTGGCGACAGTTTCTTGTGGCTGATGTAGTCGTATTTATTTACTCCCGTAACTCAGATTTTTGTGGCTTCTTCAGGTACTTAAAAAGATGACGAAGCTTGCACTAAGCCGCGCAAGGCTTGAAACAGCGAAAGGGACGATTCTCAAGACAATCTGGTTGCTAATAGGTTGCTTCTAGGGTCAGGTCGTTGCTAGGCTTTAACTAGGTGATGCTGGGATGTTCGTGCGTTTATTATCAGCGCAGAGAGGATCGGTTAAACCACAGACAGCCACTGACACGACGCGATTGTCCAAACTCCAGAGGCAGAAACTCGCGTTGAAACCACGCGTTTCCACCTCTCATTCCACCACGCGTTCCCACGGGCACTGTCGTCATTGGCGTAGGCCTTGCGTCGCTTCGGGGTCTTCTCGCAGCCGCCGTTGGCTTTCCGTTACCTACTGTCTCTCGTGTAGGTACACGGGGTCGTCGGCTCGCTGCCGCCCCTTCGCAGCCATTTCTTGTTGGGCTAACTGTTGCCTTCTTTTCATTTTAGTGGACCATTGTGAGTAGTGCAACTTACCTCATTTCTGTGGCACATTTGTTGAGCTAACTCTTGCCTTCTTCAGATTTAGTGGACCCAATTTCTGTGGCACATACAAGTTCAAGATGATGATAGTTTTTTGGTTCGTCGGACAAGCAAGGATTTGCTAACAGCTTCGCTTTTAAAAAAAATGAAGGGGTGCGACTGTATGATAATCCAACGAAATTCGAATTTAATCAACGTAGAAAACACAGTATTCGCATTATATACAGAGATAACCAATGCAAAATAAACATCACACCAAACGACTGCTCGCGCTGCACAACCGTACACCGGCCACCCGATATAAATAGGCACTGCATCTGATCTGCCATGTAGAGCGGTAGGAGACTTGTGTATTGCGTGTTTCAACAATCGAGATTTATAGCATACGCGTAAATTTTTAAGGTTGGCGTCAAGCCGCCAGGAGTCACACCGACCTTTTAGTATATAGCCGCCTACCTCACCTTTTTGATTATCCAATAGCGGTGCACCAACACAGTAGCAGCACTATTCATGAACGTCGGCGTAGAAGAGTGGCGCCGCGCCGTACCGGCTTCTATTACCGACGGCGTCGCTAGGCGTTTTCTAAGAGCATGGTTATGAGATGAACGACAAATGGCGATCACAGAACGCATCTTCTAGAGTTACTGCATACGCTACCTTTAGGTAGCAGAGTTGCGCATTTGTCTTCCAAACGCCGCTAGCAACCATGCGTTACGGGAGAAGCTGACGCTCAGGCCAATTTGTATTTTTCGACGCCGCCGCTGCAGCGAACTGAATTAACGCTAGTCATCGATAATAATGTTTATCGCGGTCTTCTTCTCGCCAGACATGTTAATTGCCGACCAGGATAGGCATGTCGCCTGTACAAACGGAGTGCTACCTCACCGCTAGCTGTGGTTGCTAGCCAGACCTATGTGCAATTCTGCTACTAAAGGGCATATACAGTAATATAGCATATCCTAGGGTGCCTCGATGTTCTCCTCTGTAACAGGGTGGAGACACTACTTTTGTGGACACATATTGGTTCAAACGTTCGTGTTCGGTGGCAATGCTGGCATGCAAAGATGGGACGCTTTAATCGAAATGCGCTGTAATTTGGCTCAGTTTACCTCTGGCGGTAGGGCTTGCACATATAATGTTGGTAACAAATATATTAGACACTAATTATTACGCACGAAGCATCTGATGGCGAAAAAAGGCAATTAGAGCGTATCTATCGGTCTATCATCTCATTGGCTGCGTAGGGCCTCGTGCTCTCACGGCCGATTGATTAAGTTGACGAGTACCGAAATTGACATGGCATGACAAGAGCATGTGAAAAACATAAATTACTCCTCATTACATGAAACTCATGATATGCCTTTATTGTACACCATGACATACGTGACGTGGTCAAGGAGCTACAACGGCTGTTTGGTCAACTTCATGTATACCAAAATTGACATGGTATGATAAGAGCATGAGGAAATGTACATGACTCGTCATAACACGAAAACCTTGTCATGCATGTCATATAGGCCATGACATACATGAACCGGTCATGGAGCTCTTACGGCCGCTTTATTAAGTTGATGTCTACCAAAACTGACATGGCATGGTAGGAGCGTATGGCTAACATGAATGACTGGTCATAACACGAAAATAATGTTATGCATGTCATGTGCGCCATGACACACATGACACTGTCATAATGTTCTTACGGCCGTTTTATTAAATTTACGTATACCAAAATTGACAGGGCATGATAACAGGATAAGATGAAATAAAAATGACTGGTCATAACACCAAAAAGATGTCATGCATGTCATGTACGCCATGACATATATGACCCGGTAATGGAGCTCTAATGGCGGTTTTATTAACTTGTTCAGTACCAAAATTACGTGGCATGATAAGAGATTAGCAATAACATAAAAAGCTGATCATAACACGAAAACCTTGTCACCCATGGCATGTAGTCCCATAGCCTCCTCTATACTTTCTGTGCCCGTCAAGCGCTCCCTCGGCGACCGTCGTCCTTCCCTCTCACCCACCGTGGTTTTACGCTGCATTCCACCGCGGCGCGGCGCTACCCACGTAGGGGTTATTTTTGTGGCTTGTGGAGCGTCTGCCAGTGCTGCCGCGCCGAAGCAATCGCGTGTTGCACCGTGTCCTTGCTGCTGCGATTGCTTGCCGATATACCTGTAAGCGCTTGTAGCCATCGCACGAAGCAAAGGATAGCGTCATCGACGTACGACAGCCGATCAAAAAGTTTTATGCGACCTCCTTGCGCCCCATGCCGAACATCCCCGATGTTCGGCATTACGATGACCTTGATGACCAGCGCCTTGAATGGCTGGAAGTAACTTTTCCTGAGTACATGGAGAATCTCAAGAAGCAAGCAACGCACGCTCGTGGCTTCTTGACCACTGAAACCTACGAGGCACTTCTGCTGACAACGTATTCGACAGTTGCCTGCATTCGCTATTTGCTAAGAATAGATAATTTTCTATTTGTTCTTACACGGAAATTTAGCAGCGATCGGATTGAGTCGTTGTTTGGAACACTCCGGCGATCACTGGGCTGCAATGACCAGCTGGATGCCCGATCTGCAGTCAGTGGTTTGCAAAAGCTCCTAAAAACGGTATTGCAGCTGCATCAGAAAACAGTAACGTCCTTCGCAGTGAAGAAGGTGGACAAAACAACGGGGTTGTGGTTGCAAGGCAGCAGACGCCAACGATTTCCGCCAAGCTGCCAGAGGAAGCTGTTCACGTGTTGGAGTGCTTGAAGCGGACAAATGTGCCAGCTAGTCTTCCAACGTTGCAGCTGTGAGCAATTGTTTATGTTGGTGGCTACATCGCACGTGTTGTTATGGAGCCCATGGATTGTGAAGATTGCTGTGCCGTTACAACGAAAGCTCTGTCAAATCAGCCACACCAGCAGTTTGTGCGGTATAAAGAGGCGGAGTGCTCTATCCTTCGGACAAGCTGCTCTACAGAAGCGTAGCCAGAATTCGTTTTCGGGGGGGGGGGTTCAACCATCCTTTTTGTATGTTCGTGCGTGCGTTTGTATGTGCGCGTGTACATATGCACATGCAAAATCGAAAAATTTCGGGGGGGGGGGGGTTCAACCCCCAACCCCCGCTTCCCCTGGCTACGCCCCTGCTGCTGTACGTCCTGGAAACCTTGCGGCAGTTTGTAGAAACGGCACTTCAAGAGGAGCCTAGGCTTCAAAAGCCCCTCAAACACTACTTGAAGCAGCCGTTCCAGCCGTGTCAAATTCAGCGCTACTGAACTGCACTACGTCTGATAGCCAGCACCACAAGGATCTAGCCGTGCTCATTTGCACAAGGTTCATCAGGCCACTCTTTGTCAACTATGCTTCTACAACCACGGATAAGAACGACGTTTATAGAACAATTTTCCAGAAGCCGCTATCACGAAAATATGTGAAATTGTGTCCGCAATCTCTCTGGGAATAAATTCAGTTCGTGCCCCACATTAGCTCGCACTTTCAAAAGCCTCTGAATCGTTACTTTGCACGTGCGCTGTCATTTATATGAACGGTGTACTACATTTGCCAGTTTAAATACAGTATGGAAATCGCATAACAGTACGCCGGTTTTGCCGATACTCAAATAAGCTTGAGATGCGGTTGCGAACCAGCTTTAGGTATCTTTCAGGCTAGGTTCGCAGTAAGCATACTTAGAACACGTACGTCTAGTGGTACTTTAGACTGAAACAGTCGATAAATGCAGAAAAACCACAAAATACGCGTACCGCGATGCTCCCACGGCCGCACCCGCCCAACGTGAGTGGCGCCACCAGTGTGTTTAGCGGCGGAGCCGTGCAACTCTGCCGACGGCGCTCTCCTATTGTTGTGCCGACGGCTTGACGGGCACAGAAGGTATAGAGAAGGCTATGGTAGTCCATGACATAAATCACCCGGTCATAGAGCTCTAACAGCCTTCGTTAAATTGGTGTCTTCCAAAATTGACACGACATGATCAGATGGCATAACTACCATAACTGACTTGTCCTAACAGGAAAATAATGTCATGCATGTCATGTGCGCCATGACACACATGACCAAGTCATGGGGCATCGATGGCGGATTTATAAATTGCTGACTACCAATATTGACATGGCATGGTAAGAGAGTATGAGTAACATAAATGACTTGTAATAACACAGAAATCGTGTCATGCATGTCATTCAGGCCATGAAATACATGACTCGGTAATAGAGCTCTAAAAGCTCTTTTATTAACTTTCAGTATACCAAAATTGACAGGGCACGATAACAGCGTAAGATGAACATAAATGACGGCTCTAACATGAAACATGTCATGTACGTCATGACATACATGACCCGGTCATGGAGCTCTAACGTGGAGCTCTGTTAGAGCTCTAACATGACCTGGCCATGGAGCTCTAACAGGCAAGGCAATCGCACTCCAAATTCACTTGCTTGTGATTATCAATGCTGATTAGCTTAATCCGGCTTAATCCACACTGTTTTGTGGCCAACTATATCATGCAACTGACTTACGAACTGAATTTACTGAAAATGGCTGGTTCGAGATTACATTAGTCCGTATTAGCTTAATCCGGGCTAGATTAATCCGGCTTAATCTCTATTGTGTTATTGTGGCCATACTCAGGCATCCAAATGGCTAAGCAATTTCAACTTACTGATAAGAGGCTTGCTCAAGATTGGCTTAATTCGGATTAGCTTAATCTGGCTTAATTCGAATGGGCTTAACCTGGCCATTTTCAACCAGACAATTTCAACCCACTTCAAATTCATTTGCTCGTGATTAGCTTAATGCGGATTAGCTTAATCCGCCTTGAAAAAGACCGCTAGGGGGCCACGGAGTGCGGCTGCACTTCATATGAGCTGCTTCTAATGCTCTTTTTGGTGGTTCAACGCTGTGCTAGTTCGGAATTTTTGTGCTGGCCAATTCTTCAAGTCGTTAGGAATGGTCAGACACCTCGCAAAAAGAAGTGAGTGACCGTCTCTATCGAACTATTACATCTCGCGCTGCGGCCCACCCAGCTAACCCTTACGCTGGGACCGTCCTACGAACGCGCAGACGCGTCTCACACCTGGGGTCTACTTTGCATGTGCACCCGCTGAACGCGCGGGCACCCGCGTCTCTCGCCTGTGTGCCCGTGTCGCAACTGCACGGCACCTGGGAGGGAGCATCGCGTTCCTTTCTGGACCAGGAAACCTTATGAGTGGGAAACGCAACTTGCTATCCGACACCTAGACCACGGCCGCTACATAAAAGTTTATGTAGCGGCCGTGCCTAGACCTTCGAGGCAAGCAGATGGCTACTACCGGACCACAAGACGAACCAACATCAATGCAAACCGAGGTGAACGCTGAGACCCCCGCTACCGCATCGGCATAGACCTATGATGTAAACAGCGGCAAAACAATCGGGAAGGAGCATATAGAAAGGGTGCAAGTCGGACGCAAGGCAAAACGAGCGTCGGAACCGATTCAAGCATCTAAAGAACAGCGAGAAAAAGAGCACATGCCCACGCAAAAACCGTCAAAGCAACGCAACTTGAAAATGCCGCCTTTCCCAACGGACGACTTTAAAATCGTCTACAGACCACAAGCTCGACTCGACTTATCGAAATGGAGCCTAATACCACTGCCACATTGGACGTTTTAATGTCATTCGAACAGAATGACATTCGCACCTAATGAGATTATGCGGCTGCTACACAGCGATATTTAATGTCATTAGAACCGAATGACTTAGGCGATCGAATGAGTTCGAGAAACACATTCGCCATCGCACTAGCACCGAATGTATACTCTCAACCCATAGACTACTTGAAATGTGGCACTCAGCATTCTCAATTTGAGAAGAAATAATGCAAACACGCTATTAATTTTGAGTTTTTTTTAAAGCATCTGTGATCTTAACGAGAGCAGTTGTATAGAAGGCTGTCGCAATAAACTTTGTACTCTCAACCTCAGTGGTACAGAGACCACTCGCAGGCTTCCGGCCGACGGCGCGGTCGGCCATAATGTAAACAAACACACGCCGACGCGCACGTGTGCTTGCAGCGATGGCATCAGCTCCGCGTGAGCACTGGGCCCAGACGGAGACGCTTGCTCTGATAAGGCTATGGGAAGATAATCTGAGCGAACTGCGTAAAGCCAAAAGGAATAGTACAGTGTACGCCCGGATTGTCGAGGAGTTGCGCAAACTTGGGATCGAGAAGACCCTGAAAGAGACGAAGACAAAAATTGAAAACCAGGGGAACAAGTACAGGTAAGTGTGTCCTTTTTTTACGCGCTGCGCATATTTAAACTTATCAAAAGTTAAGTAACTGTACTGTGCGCTGCTCCTTTGCAAGCGGTTATCCCGTATGGATGTGAGAGACCGCGCTTTTAAATAGACAAAGGCGGAACGGTCTCGTTTTTTGTGAGCGTGCTGTCGCATCACCAACTGCCATGGGTGCCTCTATGACTTCGTGTTCTAGAGAACTTCGAATAGACGCGATACGTATTTTTTCATTCATTCTTTTTCCCCGTCACGTCGCGGATGAAGCGAATGCACGTCCCAGCGTTTTCGCGTGCAGACTCGTCTGAGTGCATGGGATTGATCGAGTCCTGGCAGATGCAGAGAGCTCGGCATGACTTACTACTGTCACTGTTCTGAACGCATTTCAAGAAAGCTAGAATAAATATTGTCGAAGCGAGCGACTCGAGTGCGTAAGAGCTGATTGAAAATGTTCACTCGTTTATGTTGACAGTGTAGTGTAAACATGACTGAGTTTTACCCTTGTTATTGCAGAGACATCAACAAGAAAAAGGGTACTGGATGTGGAAAGATTACGTGGCCCTACTACTGGGAGATCAACAGATTTCTGCAAGCGCTGCCTATGAACGATGCAAGCCTGCTGCAAGAAACGGCATGCAGTGACAGCAGCGCAGTGGAGCAGGTAAGTGAAATGATGGCAGTTGTCTTTGTAATCTGGTTGTGCAGTGGTTACATCTATACACAATTTAAAAAAAAATTGGTTTTCTGCTCAACAAAACTTTCATCTTATTTTCTGAATTGGATTCAAGTTATTGTCAAAATGTGTTAACATGCAACAGAACATACTATTGTGTCTAACAAAGAAAACGAGCCCTTAAATGTACACTTCTTTCCTTCATTAATAATAGCTACAGTATCATGAGTATTAACTTTATAGAGTAGTTTGTAAGTTTTGATGTAATGCCTTTCTTGTGCTAGTTTTGCAATGTTAACAATTCTTTAATCAGGAATACACAAATAAATATAGGCAGACCACTTTCATTTTCAATGTATTCATTCTGTTTCTTTTTCAGATCATAAGGGATATGGAGATGGGCAGCACATGTGAGCAGGAGGATGATGCCTTGGGGGACGACAAAATTTCTGTGCAGGTGACAGACCCCACAGCAACACAAGAAACTGAAGCCAGCGCCAGTCCAACAGAAGGTGCAGTTACACAAACGAGTGAACGGACACCAGCTGCAACACCAGCTGCAGAAAAAACACAGTAGCAGCAGTCCAACAAGAAGCAGTCACCGCAGCAAATGCTGATGTCCGAGCTTATCGAGGAGCAGCGGCAGCTGCGCCTCTCCTTGGAGCGTTCCAAAAACAAAGAGCTGCAACTGCGTGAGAGACAGCTAAAACTGGACCAGGCAGCAGCGGATCGCGAAGAGCGGCTCATATCTGTGCTCGAAAAGATGGCTGGGAGCTAATCGTATATGTATCATTGTAAATAAACAGTATTTATGTTTTCTGCACTTACTCGAAGTGATCTTTATGGGAGCGTTACATCACCAAAGTGTACTTTAAACAAATATATAAGCCCTAGCTAACACCTGTAAAGACTCCACAGCTTGGTGTACCTTCACGTCCGACACACACTTCGGTGAGGCTGGTCTAGCAACGGTGCTGCAGCAGACTCGGGCTTTGGCCTGCCTTGAAGTGGTGCATTTGAAACTTTTGATGGCCGGTCGACCCATGCAGGGTTGCACGTGTACTGGTGTTCGTGTTGAATGACACACCCTTTGTACAGAGAACAAACAAGCATTCAATTTGAACAACGACAATGTCAAGAGCTAACGAAATCAATTAAGAGGGAAAAAAAAATGCATGATGAAAAAGACACTAGACAATATGCACTGAATGAATAACTACAAGTACAAAGAGAAAAAGAGACAACACGGCATGTCAATAAAAAGCTTGGCAAGAAACAGGCGATGATAAAAAAAACAGTAAAAAACACACACACAATTAAAAGTTCCGTAAGGACCATGCCAGGTTGTGGTGCTCGTAAGGGAGATGATGGGGCACCGCAGATGGTCTCGCCACTTCAGGTAAATGATGACGGTGCCTGGTGTAATATTCGACTCGGATTGTTACGTGGAACACGCCACAAACGCCGCCTCCACAAGACTTGTGACACCGATGACCGCACTATTGACTGGTTAAACGTCAACTGCCAAAGCAGCCAAATTCTTTCGTGGTTTGTGCACTTTCTCAACAGGTGACTTTTGCTGCTTGTGTGGAAAACCACCTGAGGCGCCGTTCCTTCAAAGTCAGTCGTAGGATATTCTCTTCCGACACCAGTGAGAATCGCAAACCTCTGTGACAGCCCCGCCGCGGTGGTTAGTGGCTAAGGTACTCGGCTGCTGACCCGCAGGTCGCGGGTTCGAATCCCGGCTGCGGCGGCTGCATTTCCGATGGAGGCGGAAATGTTGTAGGCCCGTGTGCTCAGATTTGGGTGCACGTTAAAGAACCCCAGGTGGTCGAAATTTCCGGAGCCCTCCACTACGGCGTCTCTCATAATCATATGGTGGTTTTGGGACGTTAAACCCCACATATCAATCAAATCAATCAAACCTCTGTGACAACGTCTGAAATTTACGGGTTCTGGTTCAACTTCCAAACGTACTGCGCAAGAGCACCTCTAACTACATCACCTGCACCATGGATGCAGTGGTAGTGTGCAATGGCTGCACGTACAGAGCATCGAGGGCACGGCTTCTTGCTCCCACTGTCGTTCCGCGCTGTCCCTAAAGCCTTCACATATGTTGTTTAAAGTACATGACGCCCTGATGGCGAGCTTCGCATTTGCCAAGGTACATTCCATTCTTTCATTACAAATCTGAAGCGTGCCTTCAGCCTCCCGAACGCATTTTCCACAATACGTCTAGTCCTCGATAAATTATAGTTCAATGTAGCTTCCTCAGTATTATGTTCCCTGATAAGTTCCCTGATATGTTCCTTCATGTCATCCACCGGATCATTTGGAGCCACTCGCTTTTAGTTGGCTAATTACAGCTTTGCAAAAATCTTTGTAGAGTGCGTTCACTGTGGATCCCGATTCCAAAAAAAAATGCCAGGCCTGCGCGGAAAGCGCAGCACAGTCACAGCGAAAGCTGGAAGAGCGGCATTTCTAGAGCCCGTTCTAAACTCTCTTGGGGCTACTAATACAAGTACACTAGCACAGGTACCCCACTACGCCATAAATACACAATATTGTGAAATTGGGAAGCACCTACAAACGCCATTATTCGTCAGCTGTGCGCAGAAGCAGCGAGGTTCCAGCTACTTACATATGTAAGACATTACGTGCACTTTGGTTACGTGACGACTGATAACGATGAAGAATTGCGGCTCAGCCATTTGTAATGGGTTGGAAGCTTTAAACGGCTCACCAGTTACGTAATTCGCATTGCGTGACGCCCGGTCGCTATTTAACTCTCCCACCATGCAATATAATCAGGTCGATTCCACGAAAGATCGAAAAAGGGTGTATATTTGATGTTTCCGATTTTCCTGATAATTTTGTATGTTGTGCACATATGACTGCACAGCACGAAAACGCAGTTCGTTTTCAAATAAAAAATTTTTTCAACACAGGAAAATTCGATAAGTGTCGCCGGTTGACGACGACCATTTTACGAAGAGTGCGTTTCGTAAATTCGCAATCATGCTGGCAGCCACTGAAGCTATATTACAAATATCTTTCTTTTTGGCGGAAGTAGAAGTAAAGAGGAAATAGATCTTATCATTTCATGGAATTCTGAGTAAATTATGTATTTTAAAAATTCACGAAATACGCTGCGTTTTTGAAAATCATTAAAATTTGGGACGCTATGGCTACTTCTGTGAACATCTTAGCTTGTTCATATTTGCAGTATGAATAGGCCTTTATGTGAATAATGAACCTCTGCATTTGTATTTCTCTAATAATTTTCAAAGTAGTAAATTTTCATACTCGAAACACCAAAAAGAGAAAAGTGCTCCATTCAAAAATCTATAATAAAACCCAATCTCAATTTTGTTCAAAGTCCCCCAAAATGTTCTCAAAGGACTGCAGAATGATTATGAAAAACATGTTGCATCATTTTATTACAAAAGCAGAAAATGTCAAACATTGTGTTTTCAGAGCGTGGTGGCTACTGCGCAAAGGACATCTCTAGTAACAAGAAAATACAGTAACACGTCTTTTTTCTTTTCTGAGCTTCGCTAAACAACAGTAATGATCTATGGTCGGAAATTGGGAACTGTTTTGTAAAGAAAAAGACTGTTCCATTAAATGCATTCGCGTGGTTTACGACTTCACGCCAGTGTTAGACATCCTCAGTCCACAGTATGCACTTTCAGTTGTAGCCTCCTTTTCTTTCATCTATTTCAGTTGAGTATAATTCATATCTTGAGTGCTAAAGAACGCATTCCCTCCATGAGTCTCTTATGATATTGTGCTGTGCCATACTTGAGAGATTGGTATAAAAGCCAAGGTCTCTTCATGAATGGAAATGAATTTCTGGAGAGCGGTCGCCAAGAGGTGTGGTTTTGTTGGCCCAAATGTGTACGTTGTCAAACCTTGTGTGATCAATGCAGAGTTTAAAAAGAATCGATTACGTGAAGATTGGTGGCAGCAGTTCTGGCCACGGACAAAACACGTTTTGTTTGCATTGCATCTGCTTTGTTTTGCATATCCTTCTTTCTCTTGAAGCAGTGCTGGAAGATCTGGTTTCCCTCTTGAATTGAGCACGCATCCTGCTTCATGACCCTCCGCAAAAGAGTCTCGATCCGATCTTCTACGTAACGAAATTCTGTTGCAGCGGAATTGTCTTTTTGTGCACCATGAGGCAGTCCGTACAAAATCTCGGCCATGGCTATAACGCCTACCCATAGCCACCTTCAGAGCGTAGGATAGTTATCGCATCAAAGTGAAGCACAATTTGGATGCTTAACTTCTATCTCAGGTGGTGTTTGGCTGGGCACAGCCCTACTCGTTGCTGTCGTCTGCTCAGGCGGGCGTCCATCGCGCCGCCCTTTGCACCTGTCCGCCTAACGCATGCTACTCCGTTTACAGGAGTGCTTGTAGCGCGGGCCACACGATCCGCACGGTGCGGATCCAGAGACCGGGCGGGAGAGCGACGAGCGGTGAAAAATGTATCGTGTAACCAACGCAATCGACACCCCAGCTTTTTCTCGTGCATAGCGTGGCAAACAATGTGTGGCTGCTGTGCTTAGGTCGCACTGCGGTACTCGCCGTTCACCACTGCCGCCATTTGCGATTTCTCACATTCTTACAATGCATGATCGACTCAGCTACACATATTTCGCGTTTAGCTTCGTTATTTTATATAAGCGCATTTACTAAAAAAAGTTATCCAGAGGAATGAAAATGTCCGTGCTGCCCGTCGACGAGGAATGTAAGTGGTGTCGCAAATGCATTTAATTGGAACGATCTTTTTTTTCTTTACAAAACAGTTCCCACTTTCCAACAATAGATCATTACTGCTGTTTAGCGAAGCTCAGAGAAGAAAAAGACGTGTTACTGTATTTTATTGTTTCTAGAGATGTCCTTTACACAGTGGCCACCACGCTCTGGAAACACAATGTTTGACATTTTCTGCTTTTGTTCTAATAAAAATGATGCAACATGTTTTTTCATAATATCATTCTGCAATCCTTTTAGAACATTTTGGGGGACTTTGAACAAAATTGAGATTGGGTTTTTTTTATTATAGATTTTTGAATGGAGGAGCACTTTTCTCTTTTTGGTGTTTCGAGCATGCAAATTTACTACTTTGAAAATTATTAGAGAAATACAAATGCAGATGTTCATTATTCACATAAAGGCCTATTCATACTGCAAATATGAACAAGCTAAGATGTTCACAGAAGTAGCCATAGCGTCCCAAATTTGACTGATTTTCAAAAACGCAGCGTTTTTCGTGAATTTTTAAAAATACATAATTTACTCAGAATTCCATGAAATGATGAGAGCTATTTCCTCTTTACTTCTACTTCCGCCAAAAAGAAAGATATTTGTAATATATAGCTTGAGTAGTTGCCAGCATGGTTCCGAAGTTACGAAAACGCATTCTTCGTAAAATGGTCGTCGTCAACCGGCGACACTTGTCGAATTTTGCTGTGTTGAAAAAAATTTTTATTTGAAAACGAACTGCGATTTCGTGCTGTGCAATCATATGTGCACAACATACAAAATTATCAGGAAAGTCGGAAACATCAAATATACACCCTTTTTCGATCTTTCGTGGAATCGACCAACATACATTGACGTGAGAAAGAGAGACAGAGAGAAGGGGGAAGAACTTTATTGAGCCCCTGAGGAAATGGATGATGGCCTTGTGAGCTTCCTTTGCAACCAATGCAAGTGCACTTGCGAGGAACCCACTACGCTATAATGATCATAATTTCTGTGAAATGGAAATGTTTACGTGACGACTGATGACGATGAAGAATTGGGCTCAGCCCTTCGTAATGGGCTGGAAGCTTTAAACGGCTCACCAGTTACGTAATTCGCATTGTGTGACGCCCGGTCGCTATTTAACTCTCCCAGCATGCAATAACATACATTGACGTGAGAAAGAGAGACAGAGAGAGGGGGGAAGAACTTTATTGAGACCCCGAGGAAATTGATGATGGGCCCATGGGCTTCCTTGGCAACCAATGCAAGTGCACTTGCGAGGAGCCCACTACGCTAGAAATAATAATTTCTCTGAAGTAGGGAAGCAGCCACCATGCCATTTTTCTTCATTCAACGGAGAGGCGTGGTGCCCGCTAAAAACATGTAAGGCATTATGCGCACTTTGTTGGGTTGTGCCTGATGACGATGAAGAATTATTGCAGAGCCCCATGTAGTGGGTTGGACGCATCCAACAGCCCACTCGTTGCGCAATTCGCATTGTGTAACGCCTGCTTACAGAATTCGCGTTGTGTGGTGCGTGGTTGTTATTTCACTCTTCTACCACACTAAATTACAGATGTTAATGTGGTTCCTTCTGGACATGGAGCCTGTATAGCGTCTTCTTGCAAGGCAGTTCCAAGCACCGGTATGGCTCTGAGGTACAACACTGGGCTCCCACGCAGAGGGCCCAGGTTCGAACCCCGTTCCATCCTGGAAAATTTTTCTTATTTCGTTTTTTTTTCTTATTTCGAGCGATAGTGGTTACGGACACCGGCGGCGGCGGCGGCAGCGGCGGCGGCGGCGGCGGCGTCGGACAACTACGCCACCAAAAACGGCCGTTGAAATGATCTCATAACAGCTTTCGCTGTAAAAGATGTGCAATAGTTCTGTCTTCTGCACTCGAACACAACCGGTACAGTCCCACCGCCACTCTCTTTTCTACGGAGATGGGCTTTCTCAGCCGCGTTGTCTGGCGTTCTAACACACATCCGCAGGCTTCCACCAAATACCTAAACGTAGAGGGTGACACACGAAAGGCTTGTTTGAAGTGACGGTCTCCAAGGTTTGGCAGCGTATCTTCAAACCATCGTTCGTTCCTTTGGAAGGTCCAACGTTCCCGATGAATGATCGATGCAGTAGCGACCACTGCTGCATTAGCGAACGCGTTCGCTTGGATGCGCTGCTGAATGTCGTCGCTGCATCTACATTCTTCGTTTATCTCATACTCAAGCATCTTCCTCTGGCTAACGCGCTTCTCTCGAAACGCCAAGTAGACAGCAACTAAACGCTTCAGTTGCTGCAGCTTAGCGTCGTTGTTCAGTGGCACCGCCATGTCTGCCATGTTGCTTGTGTTCATTCTATCAGCTGCGGCTAAAAGCTAAGGCTCGTGTTGGCTTGTAGTGGCCAGAAATATTCCAATACAAAATTATATGCGTGTTTGTTTTAGCAAAGCGACTCTCTACATGTCTTTTAAAATAAATAACTTACGTTTTCTACCACGCTACATTTACCTTACTCAACTTTTCTGGCTTTTTTTTCTAGATTATCGACATTGGTATCACAAACGAATGACATTACTTTTTCCTGTGTAGCACCACCTCATATCGAATGACATTCGTTGCGCCGAATGACCTTCGAACCAAATGACATTAACACCTCCAGTGTGGCAGGGGTATAACAGCAATCACCCATGCTATCGGACGATCAAGCGGCCTCACACAACAGGATTTCTACAACGTTCGAGTGCAGATGCAGAGCGTTGAAAACATCATCATTGCGAGTACCGCCGACACGGAACGCGCAACCAAACTGAGAAGCCTTACTGCCGTCCAGTTAGGAGGTACCATTTTCAGTGTGAACCCTCACGTAAGACATCCCGATGACGTATGCAGAGGTGTCATCTACGGACTCCTCCCAGGTACAAGCAGTGCCGAAATCGTAGCTGGCCTCAGAGTGGACTCAAGATACACAGTTCTTGGAGCTCGTATGCTTGGTCGGTCTTCCAGCGCCGTCATCACTTTCGACGGACCGCACGTCCCGTACTATATCACCTACCAAAGTGGCGACTACCGCTGTAAACCTACCGAAGTCCGTACAGTACTGCCGCAAGTGCGGTGCCATTGGACACCGACAGGGACACTGTCATGGCCTGGGACACTGTCCCAGGCCCAGAGAAGACTTCTGTTACAAGTGCGGACAAGGCGCAGTTACCGAAGATCACGACTGTCTACCAAAGTGCAAAATATGCGGAAAAGCACATGAGACCGCCGGAAAGGAGTGCAAGAAGAAGCTACGACGAAACCCACCACCTTACCAAGTGCGACAATAACAACTCGACAAGGCGAAAGCCCGAGAGAATGGCTGTAGTTCACGTAGCGAGGACGTCACCGAGCTGGACAAACCCTCTAGCAGGCCCACCGGCGCACAACGAAGCAAGCCCGGCCGAAGCAGGTCTAGGTCTATCCTGTAGTCGCGCTCCACGTCTCGAACAAGGTCCCGCTCGCGCTCCGCCCAGCACATCAGCTATGCTGACGCAACACGATAAATATCAAGTTCACCGCACAACGAGAACACTTCAGACTCCTCATCTACTTAGACGACAGCATATCAGGCTCTCAAAAACAGGGTTTTGTACCAGCAGAAGGCTTTGCCAAGCCAGCGTGAACAGCTCCAAAGCCAAGGTGCAGTTGTCGATAAGCTCGAAAAACTATGCAGAGAACAGGAAAAGATCACCCAGAAGCAGAATGAAAGCATAGAGAAGCTCACTCGATTATGCGAAGAACAGCGCCAAGCTAAACAACTAGCCACAAAGTTCACTACACAAGAAATTGAAGCTGTCCTGGAGGCCAAGATAATCTCCATAATCGAAGCGAAAGTCGCCGCCCTTGTCGAATCGCAGCTCACGGCGATAGCAGCGCCCATACGCACAGCAGTAATCGAGTCGCGGCTCGAGGCACTCGTCCAACGAAGTTGGAGCCCATCACCACCCTAATCGGCGATACGTTCACGACGCTCAGCCGCAGGATGGACACTCATACAGCCCAAATCAACGAACTCAAGTGGCAACTCACCAATTTCATGGCTCATGTCAAGCACAACTGCATTAGTCACGCTGAACTTGAAGACTGCCATGGAAGGAAAAAACTACGCTCACAGAGAGAGAAAGATTCTCACTCAAACTCTCCCGAAGGCGAGCAAATAAGCGCACTGGACAATCATGAAGATGGCAGGCTCTAACAAGGAGATTCCGTTTCCGCATTTGGCATTGGAACTGTAGATCGTACAGACCCCGACTGGCAATTCTACAAGATTATATAAAGTAAATCAACCCGACCTCATCGCTTTGCAAGATAGCCATACTGAAAAAGTAAGGCTCACAGGTTATAACACTGTCACCCTGACCCCAAGAACCGCCATTCTCCTCAGGAGTCCCGTCACGGCCCAAGAACATAAGATAGAAGGCACTACAGTCGAACACACCATCGTGGAAGTCATACCGGAAAGAAAGTCGCAACAAAGCCTCTACGTCACTAACGTATACAGCCCACCGAGAGATCAGCTCACGGACTTCGATCACTTCATCCGTGAACTCAGAAAACGCACGAGAGGTCCCCGACTCGTGGTCGTAGGGGACTTCAACGCGCCTCACACAGCTTGGGGCTATGCCATCACCACCAAGAAAGGCGCGAGAGTCCACGACGTCGCTCAGCAGCACGGCCTCACGTTGTGGAATGATCCGCTCCAGCCCACGAGAGTGGCAAACAGCATCTCGAGAGATACCAAGCCCGACCTCACCTTTACGCGCGACTTTAAGAAGGCGGGATGGACCTGTCTTCCCGAGACGCTTGGTAGTGATCACCACATCATTCAGCTCGACATTGGGTATGAACGTCGACCGACCAAAACTGGCACAGCAAGATTAATGGATTGGAACGCCTTCAGAAACAAGCTCGACGTAGACAAAGAAATAGCGGACATCGACACCTGGCTTACAAAGATTCTGGATACCGCTCAACGGTGCACCAAAGTCATGCAACTTAACGAAGAGAACCCCGCAATAGAATCCCATTCACTAACCTCTGGGAGGCCAGAAGAGCCTTGCTAAAGCGATGGAAGAGGCAAAAACTCAACAAAAAACTCGGGAAGAGAATTTCCTTTTTTGACTGAACAGTCGCAACAGTATGCTGAACAGCTAGCAAGACACAACTAGCGTGATTTCTGCGATAAGCTCCAAGGTACACTCAGCACCAAGAAGACGTGGCGCCTGCTGCGCTCTCCTCGACGAGGGCCCCACCCAGACGCAGCAGTGGCAGCGCATCCGTAGACTAACACACAACTACGAAGGCTCCGAGGAAGACTTACTCCGTGAACTATGCAACAAGCTCCGCGGTCCCGTCCAATCAGCGACAATCCCACCACCGCCCAAAGAATATGAAGGAATACCCAACGCTGACCCTGACAGGCCCTTCACACCAGCAGAGCTCCAAGTAGCCATTTCTAAGCTTACGAGAAACACGAGTCCGGGCAAAGACAGGATAGTGAACAAGCGCCTCCGACAGCTACCCAATCACGCTTTGACTGCCTCCTACGGTACTACAACGAGTGCTGGGAAAAGGGAGAACTTCCTGCCGCGTGGAAGCATTCAGAGGTGATTATGATACATAAGCCCTATAAGCCCATAGCTGTTGAGAACTTAAGGCCCATTTCCCTGACTTCCTGCCTTAGCAAGTTGTTTGAGCATATGATACATGACAGGCTCACGTCACACCTTGAAGACAACGGGTACTACCCAAACACCATGTTCGGATTCTGCCAGCTTCTGTCTACGCAGGACGTCCTTACTCCTGAAAGAAGATCTGGTTGACCACCTGAGCAAGAACAGCAAGTCGTGCGTCCTGTGATCGATGTCAAAAGCGTCTTCGACAATGTTAGTCATAAAGCCATACTGCAGAATCTCGAAGACTGCGGCTGCGGTTCAAAGACCTATCGCTATGTGCGAAACGTTCTCACCGGTCGTACGGCTACGGTGGGAATATCCAACCTACGGAGTAACAAATTTGAGCTGCCGAACAGGGGCACACCTCAAGGCTCTGTCGTGTCGCTACTTCTATTTAACGTGGCGCTCCTTCAGCTCCCCCGGTTTCTCGAAAACATACCGGGCCTGCGTCACGTCATATACGCCGACGATATTACGCTGTGGACGCGGGGCAAGAGCACAGGAGAGCAAGAAAGCTGCCTTCAGGAAGCGGTCGACGTCATCGAGAAATACCTCCACAGATGCGGCCTTCATTGCGCAACTGAAAAATCGCAATTACTTGTACTCAAGGCCGGCGAGAGGAAGACCTCCAACTTGCGAACCACGAGACCCGTGCGTCACCCTCCACGGGGTGCAAATACGGAAGATCGCCTCGCTTCGAGTACTCGGCTTGCACCTGCACCGCGACGGATCAGGGGCCACCGCGCTTCCTCGACTTCAACACACGATTTTCCAACTCACGCACCTTGTAAGGAGAGTCGCCAACGATGCAGTGGTCTGAAGGAAGAAGATACCCTAAGAATCGTGCAAGCTCTTCTAACCAGCAAAATCACTTACGGAACTCCATACCTTGCTCTCAAGACATCTGAAGTCGATAAGCGGAATGTGCTCATCCGCAAAGCTACGAAGCTCGCCATGGGGCTACCTCCGATGGCGTCGACCACCAGACGCCTCATAATGGGGGTACACAACACCTGGCAAGAGCTGGTAGAAGCACAACGGACCAGTCAACTCGAGAGACTAAGGCTCACGTCGACGGGCAGATCGGTCCTTGCGCACCTGGGCTGGGGAGCGCTACATCTGCGAGGCGGACCGCAAAGTGAAGGTACCGCCATATCTCCGAGACTCACTGAGCATCGCCCAAGTGCCACCTAATATGCATCCCGAGTATCATCGGAAACGACGGATCGCTCGAGTCGACATGATCCGAAGACGACACCAGCACGATTCAGACGCTCGTTACGTCGACGCGGCTAAATACCCGGGCAAAAACGCCTACGCTTTAAGCGTAGTTAACGCAGAAGGAAAGGAGCTGGCATCTGCCACCGTCAGGGTGCGGAGCTCCGAGGCGGCGGGAGAAGCGGCGATCGCCCTCGCCGTAACGACAAGCACGGACGCGCTCGTGGTTTTCACAGACTCCCAATCTTCTGTCCGCAATACACGCGAGGCCGAATCTCGATTGAGTGCAGCAGCACTCCGCTTTCTTATACCTGCGTAGTGTGGGTGCCGGGGAACGAGGGCTCGAGGGAAACGAAGCGGCTCACACCGCGGCCCGCGGTCACGTCAACCGGGCTCCCTCACCGCCTCGCTCGAACGCGGTTAGCCAGCGCTGCAGCAGAAGTGGAGACCGTACCCCCGAAGTATAACGCCATACTGCAACACCATCGCCTAGCTCGCAGGGTGTACCCGCCACCTCACCCCAGCTGACTAAGGAAGAAACAACAGCATTCCGAAGACTGCAAAGCAACACGTACACGCACGGTATCCTGACATCGCATCTACCCGACGCTTCATGCACACCACTGCCCAATCTGCGACGTTCCCGACACACTGGCACACCTCATACTCGAGTGCCCGTGGCGCCACCAAGATGCCGATGACAAGCCCGCTACGACTGCACGCAACAACCTCCTCGCCGAGACGTGAGAGGCCAAGATCTCCGCACGGGACCTAGACGACCAACTAGGACTCGTCGCCAGGGCCTGGGAGGCGATCGCGGCCAGAGGATTCCTGGAAAAAGGGACCCTCCACCTAGGGTGACCCCAAGCTTAAGAGCTCGGGGACACTCTTTTGCCAAATTAAAAGTTTATTTCATCATCATCATTAATCCGCCTTAATCTACATTGCGTAATTGTGCCATACTCTGTCGTCCAACTGTCAAGGCAATCTCAACTTACTGAAAACTGGATGGTTCAAGATTCGGACTACATTCTCCAGCTTAGTCGAATTTAATTGATCGGATTAATGTTACCATACGCAGTCACCCAAACGGCTTGTCATTCTCATTCACTCAACACGACTGTTCAGGATTAGCTTAACCCGGATTTATTTAGTCATGCTTAATCCGTAAAAACGTAGCCTAGTCGGGTGTAATCTACCTAATGGCTATGCATCTCATCTTGGACGGATTAGTGTGATACGACATAATCTCCACTAATCTTGCTAATCCCACTTGATAGGTATCTCATATAGATTGGTTCGATCAGTGATAATTCCTTGTCCAAACTCAATTAGACTGCGATATACTGGCTTATATAGGCTTTTTCTAAGCTTAATTACCCTGGTTTAATCCGGCGGCTTATTTGGTATCAATGGGTATCAATCAGTATTGATTTGTATCGATTACCACTGATTGTTTTGACTATGCTTATTTATGATGAGCTATGATTAAGTTGTCTTGACCAAGCTTTCCAAGCTTATCGGCAAGGTAGCTGAAGCATCTATTCACTCCGCACGGCTTAACGCAAAGCTTAACATCCTCTTTGTAAAAGCAGCTTAAAGCGATGATTATGTCATGAAGCTATAGCGAGACAAGCAATGATTTCTTTAACAGCATGCTCACTGCCAGTGATAAAAGATGCACGGCCACATGATGGACAAGTCAACAGCTACCTCGCATATTGGTGCTGTCGGTCCGATGCCAGCGGGCGCGTTTCACATGTGCTTTCCATTTTTTCCTTCACTCGCTGTTACGAGGGAAGCAAAGCATACGCTGGCCTTTCGCGTGTGAACTATTACACAGTAGCACACAGCACCATGTCATGGCGGCCAAAGAACGGATCTGAATATGTCAAAAACAAAGTGTTTACAGCGCCGTTCCCGCGCTAGCCTCTGCATCCCCCCCCCCCCCCCCCGGCACTTTTGAACCGATATGGCGGCCAGGAGGCGCGGAGTCTTTCAAAAGGTGTCTCCACCCTGGAAGCGGAGGTGCGCACATCGAGGCACCCTAGCATCTCCTGTGCAATTTTCGTCGTCGTTATTTTAGACACAAATTAAAAATACGTGTCCGCTATTCTCGACGTCTTACGGACCGATGCACTTAAAACGAACGAGACGCCTTCCAGGCCCGGTTTTCACCGCGCTCGTAGTCGAAGTGCGCCGGCGGTCACACGTTGGTTCTGTCCGCCTCGCGCGAGATGTTTCCCAGCGGTGGCCGCATCGAGCAAAATACACAGTTAGGAAGTACTTTACTCCAGCATACACAGTTTTCTGTGAAACAAAATCTATATGACGCTTGCTTCACAGCGACGCACACACCGGCTGCAGGTCGTATCGGCGCCGACGACGTAGCGAGGCCTTTTTGTTATCGATTCGAAGTTGTAGCCGGTCACTCTCCAGGAGGCAATCACGACGATCACACCAGCTTGGTTTTGTTGCCGCTGGGAGTGTTCTTCGTAGCTCTTCGCGATTCGGCACGGAAGCGAGGTATCCGCGGCGTCCAGGCTCGGAGGCTTGCGCTCGTACGCGCAAGGCCGCTCGATGATAGAAGAACACGGGAGATGAAGCCCGCTGTGCGCAGCTGGACGCCGGCGCGTGTCGAACTCGCCATAGCCGCAACCAGACATATACAGCGCAAGTTTCTTAAACTCGCCAACACCGTGCATTCTCCTTTCTCCAGAGCCACTAGACAACATACGCCAACGATATGCTAATAGAGAGTTTGAAAATTGGTGCCCCAAGGAGCTTGGGGACCCAAGAAGCTTGCGAGCCGCCAGGACGCATGCGCAGAACCCAAGCCACTCTTGGGCTCTTGCGCTCGCGTTGACCCGAGACGCAAAAATTGAAAACTAGCGTGGGGCCCCAAGGCGTCTTGGGTCACCAGCGAGAAGACACAGACGCAGCGCAGGCCACGGCGCAGTATGGCCCGCGTCTCGCATGATTTTAAATTTCGTCACGCGTGGCGCTCCGTGCGCTTGGCCCAACGCAGCTTGCGCTGGCCAAATTCTCAAACTCTGCTGATCAGCCGAACGCAAGAGCAGGCTGCCCAACGCAGCTTGGGGACCCAGCGTCTTGGGTCCCCAATTCTCAAACTCTCTAATATGTGTAATACGGCTTTCCAGCAGGTTTTTTTTTTTTCGAGCAAGCCCTTTCGTTCACAGACTGCCTTTATCGCTCGTTGCACTTGTGCAGCTGCAGTTCCAGTAGAAGTGCGTAGGATGAGGGTGAGCCATGAGACGCGACAATAACATTCCAGCTTTAAAAAAAAAGAAAAAAAAGCAAGCCCAGGCTATCCAGAGGGCCCAGGAAAGGGCGGAGCGTCACGGCGTTCTGTCCTCTACGTGGGCGCGGCCAGCGGTTACAATGGCCTCCCGATAGGGGGTCGTGTTAGTAACTCCTCAGGATCTAATAAAGTTCGTTGTCTGTCTGTCTGTCTGTCTGTCTGTCTGTCTGTCTGTCTGTCTGTCTGTCTGTCTGTCTGTCTGTCTGTCTGTCTGTCTGTCTGTCGTCTGTCTGTCTGTGGTGTTCCCATACCTTCACTGGAACTGGAAGCGGCGCTCATCGGCGGAACAAAGCCACCGAAGCAGGGGGGGGGGGAGTTTGAGGTCACATGGTAATAAACTCTCGAACAGTGGATAAAAATGACGTGGCAGAAATCTCCCCACGTAGTAAAACTGGATTGCGATATCCTTTTACTACGTCCCTCAGTAGTGGTAAAACTTTGTCATGTACCACGTTTGCTCCAACATGAGGTAGTAATTTTAAGAGCGAGGGAGTTTTCAGAGGTATTGAGCCGCAACAACCCCAATCTCGGCTAACTTTTGCCATGTAGCGTATGGAATTGCACAGCGAAGAATACAGGACGAAACACTTGAAGGAGCCTACACGGACAACGCTGACTCTGAACTGAGGTTTATGGTATACGACACGTGCGCAAAGAAAATAATTACGAGCAAAAGAAAGGAAAAACAATAAGAACATCAATCTGTTTACCGTCTGAACGCGACTTTCAGGAATTGCACTTCTTTATCACTTAAGGTGATAGAATGCTGGTTGATACACAGCTCCCTATATTGGTTAAAGTGGTACGTCTCTAGGATAAGTCTTTTGTTCATGTTACTGTGCCTGTCTATCACTGCCGCCTTGTTAAACAGTGGCTTGCATTGATGCAAGCGCGCTGAGCAATTGATGTATTCCGCGCTATGCAATTCCATACGTTATGCATGAAGACCATCTAGCCCGACTTTCCGTTTTGTTAACTTTTGCTTACAGTGTGGCCAAGTCGAGCCACTTTCACCGTGTATCTCCGCTTGGCCTTGAAGCGAAGAGCGCATACCGCGTGACTAGCCGCGTCTGCCGCCGCGCGAGTTTGTAATATGCAGAGCGCTCAACGCATGGCAACGGCAGCGGCGCGCTATTCGCTGCGCGCACACAGGGACGCCGCTGCGGACTTCCGCCTAGCAACTGCCGCCACGACGAGACGACGCGTTCTACTTCTCGGGGTGCCTTTCGCGGGAATTTTAAACGGTGAACGCGGCCGCCGGGCCCCGTGGAATTTTTGTCGCCGCTTGTAAACTGCTACTGCTCTCGCGTTGACCGAAGACGCCGTCGTCGCCGTAGGGTTCGACTGTGTTTTGTGCATTTTGTTTTGTTATAACGGTGAACACGTTCGCCCATGAACATTTGTGTTGTTGCCACTGTCTTTTGTGCCTTGGCGCTGCAGCAAGACGCGGTCGGTCGCTGTGTTCTACTGTGCGTTTACGCTTTTTTTTTCTTTTTTTTAACAGTGAACACGCTCGCCCTTGAATATATGTGTTGTCTGCTGTGTCTTTTGAGCCCTCACGTTGTCGTAAGACATAATCGTTGTTGTGTTGGACTGATCGCTTTTGTTTATTTTTTTAACGCTGAACACGCTTTCACGTGAATATATGTGTTGTCGCCAGTGGTTTTGATCTCAAGTTGTCGCAAGACGTGATCGCCGTGGGTTCGAGTGTGCCTTGTGTATTTTTTATTTATTTTTTTCGCGGCTGTGTAGAAGATTACGGCTTGAAGACAAACACATCGTGGGTTGTAGACTTCGTGAAGTGAAGCAAGTTGTGAAAGGTAATACGAAAATGGTGTTTCATAACTTCAAAATAACTTGCGGCATCTTCTGTGGTAATTTAACTTCATGCTTTGGGGATAATGTCCAATGATGAACCGTCTCAATTAGGTCGTATTAGGTCGTATTATGTGTGCACTTGGCCCCCCTTATACGTGGCGTAAGCGGTTGGCGAAACAAAATCGAAAAAGTGCCGCAGCCAAATAAGTAATTTTATTCTAGTTATTTTCATATGTTATGGCGTATGTACGATAGGATGGGAAAATAATGAGAGCAATCACAGCGCAATATGAACCAGATCTACAATTGGTTGGATCTCACGAAAGTATTCCACAAACCTGCACATTTGGCCATACTCATTTAGGTCACCAACTTAAACCTAGGAGAAAGATCATAGAATTACATCCGATACTTCCTAACGAATAGGAAGGTTACCTTTAACATGGGGGAACTCGAGTCTGAGGCGAGGGGCATGGACAGTTTAGTAACAATTCAGGGCTCCATGATATGGCTCCTGCTCTTAATCTCATTATGACAGGATTGTCAGAAAATGTGAAGACATCGAAGGAAGCAATCGCTCTGTATACACGGATGATGTTGCCATATGGATCTCGCAAGGCAGTGATGGGTAAATAGAACAGAAGTTACAGGAAGTGGTAGATAAAGTGGAAGTCTACTTCACAGGCACTAGGCTTGAATTTTCACCAGAGAAATCAGAACTCCTTTACAGACCCATACATACGAGCAGGTGGCCCAAGAGGTTGTGCGAGGAGATACAGACTAGCACGAAAAACGTGGGGGGCATCCCCATCATTGAACAAGTTAGGGTCCTTGTACACAACATTGAGTCCAAGCGAACTAACAGCAATACTCTTATAAAAATAGTGACTAAGGTCACTAAGGCAACTGGCTGATCAGGAGAATCACAAACAAGTATCACGGAATGAAGCAGACTAGCATTCTTAGGCTTCAATGGAACAAGACAGAAAAGGACAAAATCAATATGTTCGTAAGGAAAGCTTTTAAGCAGGCCCTAGGCTTGCCCGAAAGCATCAGCATAGAGAGGTTAACGCGCCTGGGCATGCATAACACCTTAGAAGGATTGACGGAAGCTCAGTTGGAAAGAATTGCCAGCACCTGGACTGACAGAATATAGATAGATTACAAACAATAACCAGCAAGGACCCAAGGGTGCATCGGCCACAGATTGGGAGCCAGATTGACATTGCAAATTTACTAAAAAAAAATACAAACAAAATTCAATTAGGGCAGTAGAACGAGCACAGCTAATACGACCTAATTGAGACGGCTCATCATTGGACATTATCCCCAAAGCATGAAGTTAAATCACCACAGAAGGTGCCGCAAGTTATTTTTGAATCTATGAAACACCATTTTTGTACCTTTCAAACCTTGCTGTAGACTTCACGAAGTCTACAACCCACGATGTGTTTGTCTTCAAGCCGTAATCTTCTACACAGCTGCAGGCGTCATGTTCATCAGTGATGTTCGCCCGAACCACGTCGCGAGTTTGTAATATGCAGAGCGCTCAACGCATGGCAACGGCAGCGGCACGTCAACGTCAGGCCATGAACTGTCATTGTCTTCAAAGCATCGATCGCGCGGCGCACCGACGTCTCACATGCGCTGCTTTCCGTGGTCATAGCCGTACAACACCGGCGTTGCAGGGCTGCGAAATGCGTTCGCAAGAACAGCCGCGAAAAAAAAACACAAGGCACACTCGAACCCACGGTGGTCACGTCTTGCAACAACGCGAGATCACAAAACACTGGCGACAAAACATATTTCACGTGAAAGCGTGTTCAGCGTTAAAAAATAAACAAAAGCAATCAGCCCAACACAACAACGATTATGTCTTGCGACAACGCGAGGGCTCAAAAGACACAGCAGACAGCACAGATATTCATTGGCGAACGTGTTCACTGTTAAAAAAAAAAAGAAAAAACGCACAGTGGAACACAACGGCCGATCGCGTCTTGCTGCAGCGCCAAGGCACAAAAGACAGTGGCGACAACACAAATGTTCATGGGCGAACGTGTTCACCGTTTTAACAAAACAAAATGCACAAAGCACAGTCGAACCCTACGGCGACCACGGCGTCTTCGGTCAACGCGAGAGCAGTAGCAGTTCACAAGCGGCGACTAAAATTCCACGGGGCCCGGCGGCCGCGTTCACCATTTAAAATTCCCGCGAAAGGCACCCTGAGAAGGAGAGCGCATTGTCTTGTCGTGGCGGCTGTTGCTAGGCGGAAGTCCGCAGCGGCGTCCCTCTGTACGCGCAGCGAATTGTGCGCCGCTGCCGTTGCCATGCGTTGAGCGCTCTGCATATTACAAACTCGCCGCCGGCCGCCGCCGCTGCTCCGACCGCTGCTGGGATGACAAACTGCCTCGCCAGTCGTGTCCACGTGACTCGCTGGTCTCTCTGCCATGTCGGTTCAGCGGGCGAGTGCTTCCGTTCAGCCGTTGTGCTATGGTCGCGCGATAGGAGGAGGAAGCCAGGACGCAAGTGCATATATGCCGAAGTTGTCTCCCGCGGTCTCATCGGCGAAAGCGGCAAGCTGCGTCGAACGATCCAGCGGAAGATCACTTGGCTTGCTGATGATTAAAGCGGAAACATGAGTACCAGCGCGCTATATGCCAGGCTGAAACGAGGACTAAGCGTCAACATTGGAGATAAGCGCCGAGAGAAGGATGCAGAAAGACGACAGCGACGAGCTTCAGGAGCGGCAAAGGACGCCTCGGGTTACGATAGTTAGGACGGCCCTAAGTGCTTGCAGTACGGCACGTTCGAGTAGCCATAACCTACGATTGGCAAACTGTGCTTCAGTTGCGAGCATAACCAAGTGTAACAAGCTTTCGCTTGCATAACCGGACGTAGCCAAGCTAAGCCGCAATTGTTTTACAGCGAAGCTGCCTCTCCGCACCCTGTGCTAGTGTCATGGGTGTTAGCGGTCGCTAATACAAGTCACATGACCAGGTAGAAAGAAGGAGCCTCATCAGAGCTGAGATGGGAATGATGTCACGTGACTCAAGCACAATAACCACAGACCACCGCAGCGGGTCATGTCATAAAATTATCGGATAAATAATTATCGGACTCAACCACAAGGCGATGCGTAATGCTACTCACAGTATCAAAGGTACTTGCATATCACGAGTGTGTACTAAGGCGTATCTTCTTACAGGCTGTTTACGCAGTAGTGCGACATGGTGATCCCGCATCTGTAATGTGCAACATGAAGAAACGCTTATGTGGAGGAGTGACCTGCTTCGATGCTGCTCTCATTTCTTTGACAGCGAAAGCTGTTATGAGATCATTCCAGCGGCCGTTTTTGGCGCCGTAGTTGTCCGCCGTCGCCGCCGCCGGTGTCCGTAGCCACTATCGCTCGAAATAGGAAAAAAACGAAGTAAGAAAAAAATTGCGGGATGGAACGAGGTTCGAACCTGGCCCTCTGCATGGGAGACCCAGTATTCAAACTCTGGGCCATGCCGATGCTTGAAACTGCTTTGCAAAACGACCCTATATAGGCTTCATGTCGGGAAGGAACCACAATAACATATGCAATGTGGTAGAAGAGTAAAATAGCACCAAGCGTCGCACAACGCGAATTGTGTAACCAACCGTCACACATTGCGAATTGCGCAACGAGTAGGTTGTTGAATGCTCCCAACCCATTACAAAGGGCTCTGCCATAATTCGTCATCGTCATCAGGCACAGCATCAACAAAGTGCGCGTAATGCCTGACATGCGTTTAGCAGGTACCGCTGCTCTCCGTAGAATGACGAAAAATGGCATAGTGCCTGCTTCCCTACTTCTAAAAAATTGCAATGTTTTATAGCGTAGTGAGTTCCTCGCAGTACACTTGTATTGGTTGCCAAGGAAGCCAATAAGCGCATGATCCATTTTCTCGGGGTCTCAATAAAGTTCTTCGCCCCTCCCCCCTCTCTCCCACGTCAACGTATGTTATACAGCATGGCGGGAGAGGGAAATAGCGACCCGGCGTCACCCAATGCAAATTGCATAGTGGGCCGTTTATAGCTTCCAACCCATTACAAAGGGCTGAGCCATAGTTTTTGTCATCATTCGTCGCGTCAACAAAGCGCACATAATGCCTTACAGATGTGTAGCTGGTGCCTCGCTTCTCCGCAGAATGACGAATATTGGCTTAGTAGGTGCTGCCGAACGTCACAAAAATATTTATTTATGGCGTAGTGGGTGCCATGCTAGTGTACATGTATTAGTAGCCCCAAGAGAGCATACAACGGGATCTAGAAACGCCGCTCTTCCAGCTTTCGCTGTGACGGTGCGCGGTTTCAGCGCAGGCCTGGCGTTTTTTTTTTTTTAAATGCGAAGCATTTCTTAGCGAACTTCTGCGACATTGAGCGTATCTCTATCTATCTATCTATCTATCTATCTATCCTATCTATCATCTATCTATCTATCTATCTATCTATCTATCTATCTATCTATCTATCTATCTACTATCTATCTATCTATCTATCTATCTATCTATCTATCTATCTATCTATCTAGCCGCCTACGACATTGTGCTGCCCTGGCCGTTTCGTTAATATGATTTACACCAAAATTGGCATGGCGAAACATGACTTTATGACGAACGTAAATGTCAGGTCATAACATGAAAATCATGCTATCCATGTCATGAACGACACGATTTACATGCCACTGATTTGGTGCTCTTGCAGCCGTTTCGTTAGCTTGCTATATACCAAAATTGGTATGGCTTGACAAGAGTGTATGAGGAACATAAGTGACAGGCCCTAAAGTGCAAATCATGACACGCATATCATGCACAGCATCACTTACGTGCCACGCTGATGGTACGCTGGCGGCGGTTTCGCTAGCCTGATATACACTAATATAGGTATCTCGCGACGTAACTGTGCGAACATAAATAACAGGAATTAACATGAAAATCATGACACGCATATCATGCACAGCATGACTTACGTGCCACGCTCATGGTGCGTCGGAGCCGTTTGGCTAGCTTGGTATACACCAAAATTGGTATCGCGCGACGTGTCTGTGTGGCGAACAGAAATAACAGGTGTAACATGAACATCATGACACGCATGTCATGCACAGCATGACTTACGTGCCACGCTCATGGTGCGCCGGCGGCCGTTTCGTTAGCTTGATATACACCAAAGTTGGTATCTTGCGACGTGACTGTGTCACGAGACTAAATAACAGCAGTGAACATGAAAACCATGACACGCATGTCATGTACAGCATGATTTACATGCCACGCCCATGTGTGCTGGCGGCCGTTTCGCTAGCTTGATATATACTAACATTGGTATCGCACGACGTGACTGTGTGTCGAACACAAAAAAATTGGGGGACGCTTAAGCTTCGCCTTTAAGAGTTGAACGCGATAGCGATATTCTGTTCCTAGTGCGCAGTTCCAACACTACGAGTGTTTAACAGAATGCGCGCACTAAGGTGTGTGCCTTATGTAATGGGTAGCATGCTTTAAACCAGGAGCTATTATGCGCGAGAAACTTTTTCGAAGTTGCGATGCACCCACTACCTGGTCTTAAGGGAATACGCGCAGTAATGTGTGTGCCTTTTGTAATGGGTGGCTGTCTTTAAACCACCAAGTCGTTATCATATTGACATGGTGTGACGCCCGACGGCAATGTACGCTTGTACCACGCAATATTACTCCGATATTACATCTCGTACTGTGACACCTGTATACAGGACACGTATTTTTGGGAAGCATGAAAGTTACTTTCAGTGCAGCTCCAAGCAGAGGCATGGCTGTGGAATAAGGGAGATTATTCTTAAGTAACAAAAGACAACCTGCCGACAAACCCACAGAATGTGACACACATATGTTATAATCATGCTGAAAGAGCCTTAGGGCCCTTTCAGTCTCGTCATCACTCTCAAGCTTTGTCTCCTGAACTGCGACAAAGTCGAAACGCTTGCCTGTAAGCAGCCGACGGAGTTGCATTTGTTTCTGCCGAGACCTAAGCCCTCGTAGATTTAAGGTCGCGAAGGTGAGCTGCATGGACGCCATGGTGACTACACACTGCTTTCTATTCCAAGCTGTCAGGCGTGGAGGGTGAGGGAGAACCCTCCCTTGCACTGCCACCAGGCCGTCTGGACCTTGATCGTCGATGCTTTTCTTTGTGTTGAGACAGTCGCCTTCCACGTGATTGCTTTGGCACGCTGATGTCATTTTCCTCAGAGGGCACAGATGCGTAGGAGGCGCGGCGTTTGGGAACTGCTGTGTCCATTTTAGTGGACACCTCAAGAGCAGCTATGAGGTTGACACTGAAGGACGGTTTATACGTTGTGATTTTGTGCTCCATGGTGTTGCATGGCGTTTGGTGAATATTTACGCCTCGAATGACATAGGTAGACGCGTTGCTTTCTTTGAAAGTATGGCCCCCCTGCTAGATTGTGGTAGAGAGACAGTGCTTATGGGCGACTTTAACTGTGTTTGTGATGATAATGACCGTGTAGGGCCCAGTTCTCGCAGGGACAAGAGCGGTGAGGTGTTGGCTGAGATTACTGAAATTGCGGGACTTGTGGATATTGGAGCCTCACACAGAGGGAGTTGTTCGTACACGCACATTCAAGGACTTTCTCATGCACGTCTCGATAGAATTTACATCTCTTCAACCATTCTTTCGCGTGGGTGGTCATGTGTTACTGAACCGGTATCGTTTTCAGACCATTGCATCGTCATTGCTCAACTAGGAAAAATTCCAATGTAAAGTTCCGTCCTCGTTGGGCTCTTTGGAAATTTAATTCCACCCTTTTAAGCGATAAAGCATTTACTACTGAGGTGTGTAAAACTATGACCACTTGTTTTAACGCTGATTTACCTTTATTTGCTGCATGGGAGTTGTTCAAGCAAGAGGTGCGCGCACTCGCTATAGAACAAAGTTCTGTAAAATCGTTATAAGAAAACGAAGAAAAGATGTTAGAGAATAGCCTCAGAAGCCTTTATGAGATAGAGTGTGAAGCACCTGGTTCATGTTGAAGAAATTGCTAGTATCAAATGTGAAATTCAACATTTTAATGCAGAACGCTACAGAGGTGCGCGTATTCGCTCGCGCAATAATCGAGCACTAAATTCCGAGAAACCAACTCGTCAGGCTCTGCTTGACGAGCATCGAAACGCAGTGTCAAAAATGATATGGGAAGTATACTCTAATGGTACTTTGGTGACCAATCCAGATGATATCATGGCAGAATTTGAGAACAACTACCGAACATTGTTTAGTGCTAGTACTTCTGCTCAGAATGTTCAACTTCTCGATCAATTCGTGTCCCTCATTAAACCATTAACAGATGAAGATTGTTCACTTGTAAGCGGTCCTGTTACTCAGAAAGAGCTAGAACTTGCCATCGATCAATTGCCTTTATCGAAAACACCAGGCCCTGATGGAATATCAGGTGAATTTTATAAGGCTTTTAAGGGACGTCTATGTCCCATTCTAATGAGAATTTTCTCAGAGGCGTTAGAGATCGAGGCTTTTCCACAGTCTTTCACAAAAAGTCACACAATTTTGATTCCAAAGAGTGCTGATAAAGAAAAATTACGTCATGCTGATGGTTACAGGCCCATAACGTTATGTAACGTAGACTATAAGATTTTTCCAAGATTTTAGCTAATCGGTTGCAGTTTGTAATGTCGATTGTTGTTGGACCCCATCAAACATGTGGACTGAAAGGCCGTTCTATACAGACTAACATCCACATCGCTCGTACTATTCTAGATTTTTGCTCAAATTCTTTTGACCAACTTGCATTACTGCAAGTTGACCTCGCAAAGGCATTTGATCGTGTTTCTCACTCGTTTCTGTTTTCCCTTTTAAAGCAAGCTAATGTGGGCTCAACATTGTTAAAAGGAGTGAAACTTTGTTATAATAATTGCTCTACCCGCCTAATAGTGAACGGTCATCTCTCGCAGCCTATATCTATCAGCTCTTCTGTTAAGCAGGGATGTCCTATGTCGCCGCTCCTTTTTTCTCTATACTTAGAACCGATGTGCTTGCATATTATTCAGTCTCACAATATTCATGGCTTCAGACTGCTAGAGAATGAAGTTAAAGTTTTAGCATATGCAGATGACATTGCCTTTTTTGTACTGACAAACCCAGTATTGAAAGGATTGTTGATGCAGTAGAGCAATTTGGTAGCGTTTCAGGCGCACAGGTAAACTATTCTAAGAGTTCAGGTTTGTGGTTTGGGTCATGGGGATCTACACCTGATCAGTTTGCCGGTATTGAGTGGTCTGTGGTGCCACCAAAATATCTTGGTGTTCCACTAAGTGCACACAAGTCAAGCGCACAGTACTGGAAAGATAGGGTGGCAGGCCTTGAGCGTTATGCTACATCTTTTATACCACATAACCTTTCAATTTTCGGTAAAGCGGAAACGTGCAACAAGTTTTTGGCTACAAAACGTTTCTATGTACTACAAGTGCTGCATTGTGCTAGAGCGCATATTCAGAGCTTTCATCGTAAATTTGCAACATTTATATGGTCATCAACATATGAATCCATAAGACGAGACAATCTATTCAGACCAGTTAGTGCAGGTGGGCTAGGTCTAGTACATCTGTACGTGTGGCAAATTGTATCTCGCTACTTCTTTTTCCGCGACGCTTCTCACCCTATTATTCGAGCATTCTTGCAGGTAAACCTGGTTAATGTGCTACCTGATCTAGTAGTTTCATCCGATTCTTCTCCACGACCATGTTTATGGGGATTTATGCGAGAAGTTTATTTCTCTGTTCGTTTTTTAACAGTTAGGTTTTCAAATGAATATTTGTACTGTGTATCACGCAAAAATCTTTACAGAGATTTAATAGCGATGCTGTTTCCGCCACCACTTTATCGTGCAAAATACTTGGGACTGCCAGGACATGATGTCTTAGATCGAATACGTAAAATGCCGCTGACACCATCGACAAAAACGTTCTTTTTTAAATTACATTCAGAGACTTTGCCTGTGAAGACTTGGCTTCGTTCAAGAGACATTTTTGTGTCGTCCGTTGATTGTCCTCTGTGTGATGTGCCAGAAACAATTGAACATTGTTTTATAGACTGCAGAGATGCAATCTTATTTTGGGATGTGCTCCAACGAACTCTTCAAAAAGACTTTGTGCTAAATTCCCATTCCGTGCGATATCTCTTGCCAGCGAGTTGTAATGACGTACCATTCGACATGTTTCTCCTCATTGGAATGCATAGCCTGTGGAAGACGCGCATGTTGCAGAGAAACGCAGAGCCGATAGTTTCCTCAACAGCCCACTTCATTAGGTTGGTCACTCAGCTAAGAGATGTCTACGAGCAAATGGAATATCAACCAGAATGGTATACGGCATTGGTGAGGTGCTTATCCTTACCGCTGTTCTAGCACACAATTGAAAAATCAGTTATGTGATGTATCCGCTAGAGGTGATTGCGAATTCTGTAGTGCCTTCTGTTCGTCATTGTGTTGCGATAAGAGCATAATCAACATATTAGTTCTTTGTCTGTATTCAATTGCTTTCAAGTGATATCCTATGTTGAATAAATACCATGAAAGAAAAAAAAAAGAGGCATGGCTGTGTGGTAGAACACCTGCTTGTCACGCAGATGGCCTGGGTTCGATTCTCACTCGGACCCAACATTTTTATTATTTATTTTATTTGCAGCTTTTTCGATTTTCCGGTCACGGACAAGATGATGATTTTCGCTCACAACCAACGGCCCCGACGCCGACGGCGGAATTTCTGCGATACGAGCTCTTTAGCGCTATCGCGTTAATAACAGGTGGTCACATGAAAATTATGACACGCATGTCATGCACAGTATGACTTACGTGTCATGCTCATGGTGCGCTGGCAGCCGTTTCGCTAGCTTCATATATACCAAAATTGGTATTGCGCGACGTGACTGTTTCGAACACAAATAACAGGAGTTAACATGAAAATCATAACACGTATGTCATTACAGCATGACTTACGTGCCACGCTCATGCTGCGCTGGCGGCCGTTTCGCGACGTCTGTGTGGCGAACGTAAATAACAGGTGGTTACACGAAAATTATGACATGCATGTCATGTAGGTATGATTTAGACGCCACGCTCATGGTGCACTCGCGGCCATTTTGTTAACTGGATATATACCTAAATTGGTATGGCATGACAGGAGCGCCGTACATAAATAGCAGGTCACGCATCCTATATATGTAGCAGAATATATGTTTCATTAGCATGGCATATACCAGATTGTACAAGCATGCATGTATGACAATCTCGCGATATATGGCGAACTAGATGTCACGACATGAATGACTTCATTAGCCTCAATCACAAACAAGTCGATGTATGCAGCTCTTTGCTGGCTGCTTCGCATTAAATCGATTCCCACACTGCGTGGGATCTGCCGATTTTTTCTTTATATCGATCAGCCGATTTACTCGCGACACTTCAGATAGAGAACTACAAGTGATTTGATCTTAACGTGCATGCCACTAATTTAGCGTATACCCGCCACGGTGGTCTAGAGGTTATAAGGTTATGGTGCTCGACTGCTGTTCCGAAGGTCGCGGGATCGAATCCCGGCCGCGGCGGCTGCATTCCTCGTTGGAGGCGAAAATGCTTGAGACCCGTGTGCTTAGATTTTGGCGCACGTTAAAGATACCCAGGTGGTCGAAATCTCCGGAGCCCCCCACATCGGCGTGCCTCATAATCATACCGCAGTTTTGGGACGTTAAACCACAATTATTTAAAATTGTAATTTGGCATATGTAACTTGTAAAATGAAATATTTCTGCTAATATTGAATATTGCATCGGCTTTACGGCACTGCAGACTTACGTTCATTCGACACTTCCTCGTCACGCCCAAGTCCCCAGCCATCCCGTAAGCGATAGGTGAGTACAGGGTTACAACTTTGTCCGCAGTGGTAGCCGCTAAGGTGGTACTCTGCAAGGCTTGAGGATACGGGCTTTATTCCCATGGAAGCCGTATTTTGATGGCGGCGAACTACAAAATATGCATGACCACCAGATTTCGGCATCTGATGATCAATTTCACACGGTTAAAATGATACCCATGTCTGACGCTTTATTGCGCTTTTTATGATAGTTATGAAACGCAAAAATCCACTCTTTAATTTCGTTCAGAGGCTCCAGCTTTGGCGTATTGCGCCATTTTTTTATTTCCTTGAAACGCACGCCAAGCTGTTCCAAACAATAGACAGTTATAACTTAGCGGGCATAGTGGGATAGCGAGCTTAGCGGATAGAGGATCGGAATGCGCATGCGCAGTACCCTGAACGACCCGTAGCGTTTACCGTACGCACGCTATTTTTCAGACTTAGCTCTACCGTGTTTGCGTGGTTAACGTAGTGTACGTAAAAGACGGCGGTGGTTTTGAACGCCCGCTTCGAGCTGAATTTAGCGGTGATGTGGAGGGATCCACTTTTTTCGCAGCAAATCACTGTGTAAAATGGCTTCGCTTGCCTTCAGGTAGCTTCGGCGACACAGTATGCGGATAACTTAGTGTAGGTTTTGAAATCTCTTCCCATTTCTAACGTCGCTAGGCCTAAGTAGAAGATTGGCGTGAAGAAAAGGGCTACATGGAAAATTTTCGCCTTTGGTGCGTCGTTGATAATTATTTACTTTTTTTGTTACTAAAAAAAAGTAGTAATATTGCTGCGTGCGGAAATACAGGCGAGCATTGTCTGTTTTTTTCGTTTCACTTTTTTTAACGCCTTCACCTTCCGCTAGGTGACTCCACCGTCGCAGCTTGGGCAAGCAATTGCTATCCCGGTAAACTAAAACGCGCTGTCCGCAACAAGCGTTTGCGGCACAGTAATGCTTTCTTTGTTACCCGCTATCACCCTAACGCTAAACTATAGCTGTCTAATGACACGTTATTTCACTTAGTGCTTTCAGAAATGCGAATGGCGGAATTCTAGACCACAACTCGAGATGAATGCAGGTATCACTGAATATTCATGATAGTCGGCGGCTGCGTACAGTCCGTGCGCACAGGAACATAGCGCTGCAATCGCCGACTTTGCCGAAAGCGACATTGACGAATACGTATCCAATGTAGAGCAGGGTTTTCAGGGTTCACTGCTCTGAAGAGTGGCAGTTTCCCCTTGAAGCACGGAAACACTGCACCCCCCCTCTCAAACAAAGCGTCGTCTCCTTGGTACGCGTGATCCTTCGACGGTTTTATCGATGTAGCCAGCCAAATGTGGCCTAGCTTCAGAATCTGCTATCTACATTCTATCCCTGCTTGAGTACTATGGTCTGTAGGTAAGGCTCTTACTTGCCGCCCACTGTAAGAAGTGCATTGACAGAGGCTGTATACTTGGACAAGCTGCGCAAAAAGTGGCCCTCAGCCAAGTAACTAAAGTAAGCCTCTGTAACCCAACAGCAGTCCTAGTCTCTTTCTTATTAAGCGCCACTCCGCTGCAGGTGTCCGAAGAACCGGCGCTGTCTTGTGATGAAGTCATCTCTCGTCTCGACAGCGAACGGAACTCATTTCAACACCACCACTGCGATTAGCCCAAAGGCATCTCCGGTAATTACCTGTCGAGATCATACCTGGGCCTTGATTGTGCTTAGCAGCTTCTGTGTTGATTTTGCTCTGTTGAGTAGGGCTACAGCGTCAAAGCAAAGCATGTCACAAGCTTCACATGAATGAGTTCTGGAAATTTTTGCAGATGAGTCAGTGAAAACGATTAGTCTTTGGGCTGCAGATTTTTTAATTTCTTGCAATGAACTACAGCCGCAGGGCTTACACTTTACATTCAAATAAAGAGCTATGCAGTGTGACCAGTCTTCATCATAATGCATGGCATCAACCTAAGACAGTCAATCTACGGCAGTCTGCCAGTATCCAAACCGTTGGAAAAGCTACTGGCAGATCGCAAGATTGAGTGATAAGAAAGCTTTATTTGCTTTTTTATCGATGGAGAACACAAACAACTTAAACTTTTTTTGTTAGCTGAATCAGTGACGACGTTTGTCATGAATTCTTTATTCAAATCAAATAAAAAAAACAAGGATTGTGTTTCCGAGAACCAGAAGTCGCTGTGCCATGGCGGCCCAGGCACCGGCAGAATAAGAATCTGTTTTATAATCAGGCGCGCAATTATTTCTCAAGGGGGTCGCAGGAGTCGTTGGTAAATTCTTAGTTTGTAGGCTTAGGTTGATAAAATTTGGCAGAAACACTACAAATCATCTTTCAAAAATAAATTTTAGTTATCGTAAAGATAACTTTAGTAGTTTTTATTTTATAAAAATTAACATGTTCCTTTCTCGTGGAAAGCCGTCACTGTGATGAAACGCTAGGAGCCTCGAACTACTTTGTATATTTGCTCACATACTGGTGCTTAAACAGTTTTAGATTTTTTACAGCCCAATAATTTTCTGCTGAACATTCCGTGCAAATGCCTGTGTCTCAGCTAATCGTGCCACGCAGTAATTATGAAATAAGAAAAGAATGAAAGCCTCAACAAAAATTGCAAGAAGTGCTAAGATACACCACAGTCTAATTATTACAATAAAATAAATAGAATGAAAATAGGTTCGCCATAGTCGTGCTATGCTTTCAACAAGCGAAGGGGCAGGCACAAACCACTATTTTGGGAAATGGACAACAAAGTTTTCATTGCAGTTGACGCTATGGTAAAGTGGGCCAGGACAGTAATAATTAGTGTTCTTGCCAGGAGGCAATCTTTTGGGCCTCTACTTCTTCATTTGTCTGATTTAGGAAGTTTATTACCCTCTATCATTAACCGCAGACACTTTTGTGCAGCCACCTGGAACGCAAGTGCACCAGAATGCATGTAAACTTGGGCATGCTGGACTCTATCGCTTCTTTTGCGGCTGCGGAACATGTCGTCAGGCGGCCTAAAGAGTGGTGTATTAGGTTGATGAAGCTGTGCGATCACCCCTGTCCACCACTAACGCCTAAATAGTCTAGCATCTCCCGAGTTAGCTTAGTCGGTAGGGCGTCGGGCGCTTGCCATCGCGGCCGCAACGTCGTGGGTTCGATTCCCAGCGGGTATCTTTTCTTGGTTTTTTCTTCTCACCCGTTGGCGTCCATTTTATCAACGGCGTCCATTTTAGCAAACACTTTCGTGTTAAAATCCGCCGCTGGGAATCGAACCCACGACGCTGCGGCCGCGACGGTAAGCGCCCGATGCTAAACCAACTAAGCTAGCTTGGCAAACGCTGGACGTCATGAACACGCCTTATATCTTTCACACATTCTCGTACGGTGCTCTCTGTCGGCGGTGTAGATAGGCGGGGCGGAGCAGAGTTGGTGCCGTCGTTTGTGAGAGGTGAAACAAAGTAATGAGTCACGATCGACACTAACTAGCGCTTACTCCGACATTGCGTGCAATATCGGAGGTCATGGGTAAAGCGTCTCAATACCAGCGAGGGATACTGGCCGCGGTGGCGTCGCCGAGGCACCCTAGACGCAGTTACGTTCTCTGCCTTTCGCTCCGTGTGAGCGTGCGCGGGCTCATCGGAGTAGTTGTGCAGCTTCCACATGCTTCAACGGGATTTCTCTGCCGCCGACTACTTCGATTGCGAGAGCACCGACTAAAAAACCTGCTGCAGTACGTGTTGCAGAAAGGACACGATTTCGACGAGCGAATGTCGTGCCTTGGTGGAGAGAGAAAGAAGCCAGTTGGACGCACGCGTTTGCGGCTCAAGCTAAGAACCTCTACGAACTAGGCGTCAACGTGGGTGCATCTACGTCAATCACTGCTATAGCTGCCAAACACAAATAGACATTGTACAAGCTCTCATATATCATTACAGAATAAGCACTACTTCGTGTAGATACGTTTCACTTTCGCGTTATACCGATTCCTATGATGGAGGGATCAGCCACGTTTTTTGTAAGATAAACCGCACCCGCGCCGCAGAACCACCTTCTTGGCAGTCCGAAGATGACGGTGACTTTTCACCGAAGTATACCGCAGACCCATTTTCTCACATTATTAACTTTCAAAGTGAAACAAGAACGCTGTTCTGCTAGTGGGGACATTATACGCCCGATTTATCGAAACAGAACGACGAATGCACGCGCACGAAGCTCGAGTCTCACTGGAGAGGCGCGAGAGCAAGCGTCGGCAGATCGTCTCCGAAGTAGAGCCCGTAAAGTGGCACTCACGCGTCATCTGATAAGTAGTAAGCGTTTTGATGATAAAGCGCTGTGGTTTACATCGCTGTCGGGATGACACGACGTGCAGACAACCCAGTGGTACGCCCCAATCTATTCACTGCTTCGCACGATCCATGCGATACCGTCCCCCGTTTTTCTCCCTATGAAAATAAATTTTCACTTTGTCGGGTTTACCTGGCAAACAGAAAAAGAAAAATTAGGATACCACCAGGAATTGTACCCAAGCATTCCTGCATGGCAGAAAGGTATTCTACCACAGAACCACGCCAGGTCTATAAACTGGTTTGGAAAAACAGCCTATGCAGGCGTAATGTCGGTGCAACGTCAATTTTGGTTGTGGTGCTGGCTATCTAATTTTACAAGAAAGCAATAAACACTACATATGTACTCCTATGATACATACGTCATATTACATTACCGTCTGTGGTTCAAGTGTTGGCTCCGCTTTTATAGCAGCTTATTAAACATTACATTTATATTCCTGTGATTCAGCAAGCCATATTGAAGCGTTGCTCGACTCCGGAGGAGTGCATTAACAAAAGTTGCATATGATATTCACATGATTGCACCATAAAGTGCACTTAGTCTTTATAATACTGACGTACGTGCTCTAACGTGAGAGCTGACGTTACGTAGCACCGTTAGCTACCATTTAAACACCAGTGTTTGTCGACGTGACTTGCACGTCCACGACGTGTGCAGAGCTACTACAATTAATAATATTGTCACGTGGTCGTGACGTCGATGAAGACAGCAGTCGGCGTTTGCAGGATGAAACTGTTTATTTGGCCGAACTTGTGGCCGGAAAATGAGAACTAGAACTACAGCAATACACGCTGTACAAATATAGCGGCGAACAGGGCGTCGTCCGTCGATCAACTGATAAGCGGTCAATCGCATCGGCTTTTATACAGGCGGTATCGAACTTTCCAGCAATATCGCTGGTGGCGGCGTTATCTCTAGACAAAGCTGGAACGTTCGCGTGCGGGGCGCAATCTTAACAGAACGATCTACTATAGACGTGAAGCTTCTCGAACAATGCTTCGCGGACAGCGTCGAGCGTTGATAACCGTCCCTGCCGGTCAAACCCGAATACATCAAAACAAGACAAGAAGTGGGCGTGGCATTGCCCCCCTCTGAAAAAGCATCGTCCCGATGCTTGTGAAAGAACATAGAAGAGAGAAAAAAAAAACAAGTGCATACAAAAATAAATTACAATAACAAAGGAAGAAAAATAGAGTCCCCAGGTTCGCTAACGCGCAAAAAACGGCTTAAGGCGCACGACATGGACGACTTCAGGTCGTGCGCGGCGTCGCTGGGAGTTCGTAATGCCGTCCGGGATCACCTCGTAGTCAAGAGCGCCGAGGCGTCGAAGAACCTTGTATGGCCCAAGTATCGCCGAAGGAGTTTTTCGCTAAGCCCACGTCGGCGTATCGGCGTCCAGACCCAAACACGGTCGCCGGGCTGGTATTCCGCGAAGCGTCGTCGAAGATTGTAGCGACGGCTGTCGGTGTGCTGCTGGGTCTTGATGCGCAGGCGGGCGAGCTGTCGAGCTTCTTCGGCACGTTGTAAGTAAGCGGCGGCATCGAGGTTTTCTTCGTCGGTGACGTTGGGTAGCATGGCGTCGAGCGTCGTCGCCGGGCTCCTTCCGTAGACCAACTTGTACGGAGTCATCTGCGTCGTTTCTTGGACGGCCGTGTTGTATGCGAAGGTCACATACGGAAGGATGGCATCCCACGTCTTGTGTTCGACGTCGACATACATGGCCAACATGTCGGCGATGGTCTTGTTTAGCCGCTCGGTCAGGCCATCTGTCTGTGGGTGGTACGCTGTGGTCCGGCGGTGGCTTGTTTGGCTGTATCTCAGTATTGCCTGAGTTAGGTCAGCAGTAAACGCCGTACCTCTGTCGGTGATGAGAACTTCTGGGGCGCCATGACGCAGGACGATGTTCTCAACGAAGAACTTCGCTACCTCGGCGGCACTGCCTCTAGGCAGGGCCCTCGTCTCGGCGTAGCGGGTGAGGTAGTCTGTAGCTACGACGATCCATTTGTTTCCGGTATTGGACGTCGGGAACGGACCCAGTAAGTCCATCCCGATTTGCTGGAACGGCCGTCGAGGTGGCTCGATAGGCTGCAGAAGTCCGGCTGGCCTAGTGGGCGGTGTCTTGCGTCGCTGACAGTCCCGGCAGGTCTTCACGTAACGAGTGACGTCGGCGGAAAGGCGCGGCCAGTAGTACTTCTCCTGTATTCTTGCTAGCGTGCGAGAAACACCCAGGTGTCCAGCCGTCGGGTCGTCGTGCAGAGCCTGGAGGACCTCTGGCCGCAATGTCGAGGGTACCACGAGAAGGCTATCGGCTCGAAGCGGTGAGAAGTTCTTCTTTAGGAGAACCCGTTGCGCAAGAAAAATGACGCCAGTCCCCGCGTGAATACCTTCGGAACAACGGTGGTCCTGCCCTCGAGGTATTCCACAAGGCCCCTGAGTCCTGGATCCGTTCGCTGTCGTTCGGCGAAGTCGTCGGCACTTATGATTCCCAAGAAGGAGTCGTCCTCCTTGTCGTCCTGCGGCGGTGGGTCGACGGGGGCGCGAGACAGGCAGTCAGCGTCGGAGTGTTTCCTTCCGGACTTGTAAACGACGGTAATGTCGAATTCTTGAAGTCGTAGGCTCCACCGTGCGAGGCGGCCTGAAGGGTCCTTCAAGTTAGCTAGCCAACACAATGCGTGGTGGTCGCTCACAACTTTGAAGGGCCTGCCGTAGAGGTAGGGGCGAAACTTGGATGCAGCCCAGATGATCGCTAGGCACTCCTTTTCTGTTGTGGAATAGTTCGTTTCTGCCTTTGATAGCGACCGGCTAGCATAACTGATGACCCTTTCCTGCCCGTCAGTCTTCTGCACAAGGACGGCGCCGAGTCCTACGCTGCTTGCGTCGGTGTGGATTTCCGTATCGGCGTATTCGTCGAAATGTGCTAGTATAGGAGGCATCTGAAGGCGTCGTTTCAGTTCTTCAAATGCTTCGATTTGCGCCGTTTCCCACTTGAATGGCACGTCGGTCTTCGTGAGGTGAGTTAGCGGTTCGGCGATTCGTGAAAATTCCTTGACAAAGCGCCTGTAGTAGGCGCACAAGCCGAGAAAACGGCGCACGGCTTTCGTGTCGGTGGGGGGCGGGAAGGCAGCGATGGCAGCTGTTTTCCGCGGGTCTGGGCGAACACCACCCTTGCTGATCACGTGACCCAAAAACAGCAGCTCCTCGTATGCAAAGCGGCACTTTTCAGGCTTCAAGGTGAGGCCAGAAGTCTTGATTGCTTGTAGCAGTGTCAAGGCGCCGGAGGTGTTCGTCGAAGCTTGAGGCAAACACAAGGACGTCGTCCAAGTACACAAGGCAAGTCCTTGCCACTCAGTCAGCCAGCACGGTGTCCATAACCGCGCAGGAACGTCGCAGGTGCCGAGCAAGACCAAAGGGCATAACCTTGAGAACTCGAAGAGGCCGTCTGGTGTTATAAGGCAGTCTCGCCTCTCGGGTCTCTCTCGCGACTTCGATTTGCCCAATAGCCGGTCTTGAGGTCCATCGACGAAAGTACCTCGCGTTGTAGAGTCGATCCAGGGTGTCGTCTATCCGTGGGAGAGGGTAGACGTCCTTCTTCGTGATTTTGTTCAGGCGGCGATAATCGACGCAGAAGCGTAGGGTTCCGTCCTTTCTTCTTCACTAACACCACGGGTGACGCCCACTGGACTCTCGACGGCTGGATGATGGTCGTCGCGGTAGCATTTCGTCGACTTGTTTCTTTATGGATTCGCGTTCTCGCGTGAAACTCTGTACGGGCTCTGCCGGAGGTGGCCTGGCATTTTCCTCTGTTATGATGCGATGTTTTGCGACTGGGGTCTGGCGGATTCTTGACGATGACGAAAAGCAGTCCCTGTATTTCAAGAGCAGGGTTTTGAGCTGTTCTTGTTTATGCTTCGGAAGGCTAGGATTAACGTCGAAAACTGGTTGAGAAGCTTGGTTCGTCGGTGTTGGCTCGGAAGAATCGGCGATGGCGAAAGCCATCGACGTAGCCGTGATTTCTTCGATGTAGGCGACTGTCGTGCCTTTGTTTACGTGCTTATACTCGTTGCTAAAATTTGTGAGCATCACTGTTGCTTTGCCTCCCCGCAACTCTGCTATTCCTCTTGCGACGCAAATCTCGCGGTTAATCAACTGGTGCTGGTCGCCTTCAATGACGCCTTCCAGGTCTGCTACTTTCTGAGAGCCGACGGAAATGATGACGCTGGAGCGAGGGGGAATGGTGACTTGGTCTTCCAGCACATTCAAGGCATGCTTCCCTGGCGGCGTGTACCGCGGTAATGCTTTTTCTGTAGATAGTGTTATCGACTTCGATCTGAGGTCGATGACTGCACCATGAAGGCCTAAGAAGTCCATACCAAGGATGACATCTCGGGAGCAATGCTGAAGGACTACAAAGCTTGCGGGATAAATCCGGTTGTTGATGGAGACCCTCGCTGTGCAGATTCCTGCCGGCGTTACTAGGTGACCTCCCGCTGTGCGGATTTCGGGGCCTTCCCAGGCGGTCTTGACTTTCTTCAGCTTCGTCGCGAACGGTCCACTGATGACGGAATAGTCGGCTCCAGTATCGACGAGAGCGGTGACGTTGTGGCCGTCGATGAGAACGTCGAGGTCACTCGTTCGTCGCCTACCGTTTCGATTTGGTCGCGGCGTCGGATCACGGCTACGTCGGTTTGTCCCGCTGCTTCGTCGTTGTGTCGTCAGGTCTTCTTCGGGCCGTGAAGTTTCGACGTCAGGGCTTCGTTCGGCTTGCGGCGTGTTCTTTAGATGTCGTTGCGGCGTTGTCGTCGGCGGCGGAGGATCTTCGGTATTTCGTCGTACAGCAACCGCACCTCCATCGGTTGCTGCCCTTAGTTTTCCGGATACGGGCTAGGTGACCGGCCCCGAGTTGGGCCAGTGTATGGTCGGCGTTGGGGAGAGACGTAGCGGCCTGGCGACGGCGAACGGGAAGGTTGTCGGGGCGTCCATTGCGTTCCCGCGAGGTAGTCGGCGATGTCACGTGGTCTTTCCCCTCGCTGTGGACGCGGCGCGTCGATGGCGAATCCACGCAGTCCCATCTGTCGGTACTGGCAGCGGCGGTAAGTGTGGCCAGCTTCTCCGCAATGGTAACAGAGTGGGCGGTGGTCGGGGGCGCGCCAAACGTCGGTCTTCCTCGGCGTGTATCGTTGGCCGGCTGGCGGGCGGTGTGACGTCGGTGGCGGCGGCGGTGGTGCCTGGCGGCGGAACTGTTGAGGCGGCGCGGCGTCTTGACTTGGGCGAGGAGGGGGGCGTTGCGTCGGGCTGCAGCAGCATAGGTCACTGCTTGCAGCTGCGGCTGCGCTGACTCGGGGGTGCCCAGAGACTGCTGGATTTCCTCTCGGACGATGTCAGCGATCGACGCAACTTCAGGCTGTGGTGAGGGTAAGAGCTTGCGTAGTTCTTCCCGCACGATCGCTCGGATCGTTTCGCGCAGGTCGTCGGAGCCGACAGCATGAACAACTGGGTTGTCTTGAATCGATCGGCGATTATACTGCCGGTTGCGCATTTCCAACGTCTTCTCAATCGTCGTCGCCTCTGAGACGAACTCTTGGACTGTCGACGGTGGGTTCCGCATTAGCCCAGCGAAGAGCTCTTGCTTTACCCCTCGCATGAGCAAGCGGACTTTCTTGTCCTCGGGCATGGCTGGGTCGGCGTGTCGGAACAGTCTGCTCATCTCTTCCGCGTACAGCACCACGTTCTCGTTTGGAAGCTGCACACGGGTTTCCAGCAGAGCTTCGGCCCTCTCCTTGCGGACGACACTCGTGAATGTGGCAAGGAATCTTGTGCGAAAAATGTCCCACGTCGTGAGGCTTCGCTCTTGGTTCTCGAACCAAGTTCGGGCAGAGTCCTCCAAGGCGAAGTAGACGTGTCAACTTGTCTTCATCGGTCCATTCGTTAAAAATGGCGACGCGGTCGTACTTCTCCAGCCAACTTTCCGGGTCTTCAGCAGATGATCCGTGAAAGGTCGGTGGTTCCTTTGGGCGCTGTAGCAGCACGGGTGCAAGCGGCATGGTTGCTGTCATTGTCGCTGTGTTGGTCATGGTCGGGGTCTTCCTGGTCTTGTCGGGTAAAGGCTGGTATTCTGGAGGTAGTCCTTGTGTCCTGCGGCTTGCTCGCTGTTCGGGGTAGGCGTCGATGTCTTCGTTGCGGCCCGGACTGGGTTCACGGCCTGACGGGGGCGACCGGAACATGAGCGAAGCAGCACCTCCACCAGATGTCACGTGGTCGTGACGTCGATGAAGACAGCAGTCGGCGTTTGCAGGATGAAACTGTTTATTTGGCCGAACTTGTGGCCGGAAAATGAGAACTAGAACTACAGCAATACACGCTGTACAAATATAGCGGCGAACAGGGCGTCGTCCGTCGATCAACTGACAAGCGGTCAATCGCGTCGGCTTTTATACAGGCGGTATCGAACTTTCCAGCAATATCGCTGGTGGCGGCGTTATCTCTAGACAAAGCTGGAACGTTCGCGTGCGGGGCGCAATCTTAACAGAACGATCTACTATAGACGTGAAGCTTCTCGAACAATGCTTCGCGGACAGCGTCGAGCGTTGATAACCGTCCCTGCCGGTCAAACCCGAATACATCAAAACAAGACAAGAAGTGGGCCTGGCAATATATCTGGGGTTTAACGTCCCAAAACCACCATATGATTATGAGAGACGCCGTAGTGGAGGGCTCCGGAAATTTCGACCACCTTGGGTTCTTTAACGTGTACCTAAATCTAAGTACACGGGCCTCAAAGATTTTCGCCTCCACTGAAAATACAGCCGCCGTGGCCGGGATTCGATCCTGCGACAGGGCCGTAGGCAGGGGGCGGTCGGGGGGTTCAAACCCCCCTCGTAATTTGTCAGTTTTGCTTGCGTATATATATAGGCACGCATATATATATATATATATATATATATATATATGCGCGCACGCATAAAACGCATGCACGAACATACATAAAGTATGGTCGAAACCCCCCGCAAATATTTCTGGCTACGCCACTGTCCTGCGACCTTCGGGTCAGCAGTCGAGTGCCATAACGACTAGACCACCGTGGTGGGGCCAGCTACTACACTTAGAAAAACATTGCTCCACCTCGTAACGCTTGGCTGAAAGCCATAAAAACAGTATAGTTTTGCTCGCTGGCTGCTTCGCATGAAACCGATTCCCACAACGAGTGGACCTGGCGATTTTTTTTTATCCTCCTTGGTGTATCTGAATATTATTGCTCCAAGCTCAAATGCATTTGAAGTGCGTGAAATCTTGTTTCGGTAATCTGAGACCTACATTGTTATTTGCTTGCCAGGAAGCGGCGAAAGCACCGTTGAGCAATTGTTCGAGCACGAACAGGACTAAAGTAAAGCCTCGCTCTACATCTTCCTCTTACTTACTTCAGGGACCCGGCAGCAACAAGCGTGCTTGCGGTATCTTTGGCGTTGCGATTTGCAAAAAATAGCATAAAATTGATGTAACGTGCAATTACAAGAGGCGACTTTTTGTTAAAACACAGGTTTCCACATTTATGTTAACACTTTTTAAGGAAGTTTAAAAAATTCACCATCTCGCCGCAACGGTGAAGCAATGAATGCGATAGCAACAAATTGGAATGTAATGCGAAGAACAAAAAGCAGCTTCAAATTTTCAGCGCGTCGCAGAAGCGCAGAGGGCTCTCGAAAAGAACACATACAGGGCGATCGCGAACTGTCAAGTGCCACAGTTGTTACCTATTTGTGTTTGAACAGCGTGCTCGTGTCCCAAACGCGGCCGCTGCAGCGAGCGAAGTGACCTTTGTACGCTCTGTAACTTCAGCGCGGACATCGCGGTGAAAGCACAGCACATTCAACCCCCCGGCTCTCGCAGGCGACCAGCCCCGTAAGGCGAAGTGCACTGAGGCGCGCGCGTGCAACGCTGTGTGCGGGGCGATAACCTTTAAAGCGCGTCCCTCGCGCACATCGCGCCACTCGCTAGTGAGTAAGAAAGCACGCTGAAATAATTGGTGTATATAAATAGCTCGCCGTTAGCATGCTGAAAGACGGTACTCTTCGTGGCTTCAGAAAATTGTTTCTGAATTACTTTTCTTTTTGGTATATATATTATTATATATATATATATATATATATATATATATATATATATATATATATATATATATATATATATATATATGTCAGGGCTGGGCAGTATCGCGATAGTATTTCAGAGATACTTTTGAGTATCTGTATTTCTGTATCGAGATACATTTGAAAAATGTATTTGTATCTCAGTAGTGAAATACATTTACGATGTATCGCCTGTATCGCGATACTATGCAGCACACGGGTATCTCGTTACATTGTTTTTTTTGTGTCGGAAATGAGTTGAGTCGTGTTTCCAATGGGGAATGGCGTTTTTTTCTTTTTTGTGCCAAGACAAGCAAAGGCGCGCCGCCGGTCGCCGACAGATAGGGCGGCGATGGTTCCCCTCAAGCACAGAATGGTCCATGTGGTAAAGCGCGCGACGCCGCAGAGGGCAGAATCGCGGGGGCAGTGTTGTCGGCCTCTGCCGACGAAAGTCGCTGTCTCTCAAGGTCAGTGCAGCACGCCTAATTTTGTTCGGGTGGCAAGCCATTACTTCTCGACCCCCCGCGCGGATACCGCCTTGGAACAGGCTTTGCGATGCTTCGCGTGCGTTCAGTTCTCAAAGCGACGGCACTTCCAAAAGTAGTTCCCGTAGTCGCGGCGGAAGTGACTAGAAGATCGCTATCTTTGACGCGCTTTCAGCCACCTCTCCAATGTCAGGGTGCGTTGCTAATTGATTACATGCGTGAAGCGGTCTTTGTGGTAGCAGCCTCCCCCACCGCCGGAGCCGACTTCGCCTATTGCGGCTTTCTGAAATGGGTGCTGGTAGCGTCGGTGGTGGTGACAGCTTCATTGAAGCCGACAGGGTCAGACGGCTGAGGATTCCGAAGATGGGGACGGACTTCGGATTCCGAACAGTCAGAACAACCCAAGTGAGGGCGGAAGCGTTTCATTATCTAGATGACCCGAGAAGAGATATCGCCACGCTGCAGGGCAATCCGGCTATGAAGGCGTTATTTATTCACTATAACACGAATTTGTGCTCGCCTTCAGCGGTAGAAAGACTTTTTTCTTTCGTGAGTCTTGTGCTGAGGCTGAGCCGACGCTGTTAGAAGACAGCCTATTTGAGATGCTCACACAGTAACCTTCTCAGCAAAGCAGATCTTATGTGCAATGTAAATGCATACTTTTTCTCAATTCACTGGTGTTCATTAGTGATTCGAGTGATTTGCTTAAAGTGTGCTATTTCTAGCATAGCTTAGTTTGTTCGCCAAGTATGTCGATTTCGGTGTCCAATCCTTGTTACTGTTGTTGTGAAATATTGTTTTTTATTGATACTTGTAATTATGTCATGATTACTAATTATGTACTTTGTCCACCCCCTCCCCCGCGACGTCTTAATGGCGCTGAGGGTACTGTAATAAATAAATAATGAACTGAAGGTTTCGATGCGCTGCAACTTTAATTACAACATTATGCTGCACTAATAAGTGTCCTTGCGTAGTATGAGCATCCTTGAAATAAAAAACGTATTCCAGTATCTATCGCTGTAACTGTATTCCGAAATACTTTTCTGAATATCTCTGCCCAGCCCTGATATATATATATATATATATATATATATATTATATATTATATATTATATATATATATATATATATAATTGCCACGTGCGTTTCTTATCACTTTTGCTGTACTCGGTTTTCGCCCACAAAGGCTGTCAGCCTCATTGTTCGAGATGCTTCGCGATTATTGTAGATCGTTTGGTTAAGATTGCGCGCAAGACGCAAACACTCGAGCTTATTCTAGAACTTGCGGGACAACCAGTGATCACGCTGGAATATTCGACGGCACATGTATAAATGCCGACGCGCTTCACCGCTTGTCAGTTCATCGACGGTCGACGCTCTTTTCGCCGCTATCAGTGTATTGCTTTTCAGTTTCCCGGCCTCAAGTTCGCCAAATTAAAGAGTTTCATCTCTGACGTGCTGACTGCTGCCTTCGTCAACGTCACGACCACATGACATCCGGTGAGGTGCTGCTTCATGATCCGGACGCCACCGCGGGGCATTGACCCAAGCCCAAGCGCGACGAGGACGACGGCAAGGAAATCCCGGATCGTCGACAAGCCGCAGGCAAAGGAACTGCAACCAGAGCACGGGCTCCTTCCCGAAAAACCCAGGCAGCCGCAGATCCCAACATCGACCACAAGCGACGATGACCGACCACGTGCAGCCTGTGCCGCTCCTTCTTCGGCAGCCCAAGGAGCCGCCAACCTTCCGCGGATCATCGTTCGACGACCCGGAAAGCTGGCTCGAAGCCTACGACCGAGTCGCCCTTTCCAATGCCTGGACCAGTGAAGAGAAGCTACAGCATGTCAACTTCGCCTTGGAGGACTCAGCTAGAACATGGTTGGAGAACAAAGAGCGAACCCTGACAACATGGGAACGTTTTTCGCACCAGGTTCCTGGCAACATTCACCAGCGTCGTCCGCAAAGAGAGGCCCGAGGCTCTGCTCGAAACCCGCGTGCAGCCCCCATCGAAAACGTGGCACTCTTCACAGAAGAAATGACGACTGTTCCGCCACGCAGACCCTGAGATGCCCGAGGAGAAGAAAGTTTCGCTTCCTCATGCGAGGAATGAAGCAGGAGCTGTTCGCGGGACTGATCAGAACCCACCCAAGACCATCCAAGAAAAATTCCTCACGGAGTCAACAACATCGAGAAGACGCTCGAGATGCGCACCCGGCAGTACAATTGCCGCGCATTTAAAGACAGCGCAGCTGTCACGCCAGTGCTCCGACGACTTGCGCGACACGGTCCGAGCAATCGTGCAAGAGGAGTTGCGAAAAGTTCTAACCGTCACCGCAACCTCAAGTAGATTCCATCGCCGACGTCGTGCGCCAGGAGATCCGCAGTCACTGGGCTCAGCCTCAGCTAGCAGAGCTGCAGCCCCAAGCTATGAGCTATGCTGCTGCAGCCCGCCGTTATGCTCCTCCTCCACGCCCGCGCGAAGACGCCACGCCGCCTCAGTACCGTCGCCGGACGCCACCGCCGCCACAGACGCCCTACCGTCCGCCTGTCGGCCAGCGCTGCGCGCCAATGGAAGACCGACGTTTGGGCGCGCCCCTGACAACCGCCCGCTCTGCTACCACTGCGGGGAGGCCGGCCACACGTACCGCCGCTGCCAGCACCGACAGATGGGGCTAACCCGGATTCGCCGTCAACGCGCCGCGCCCGCAGCCAGATGAACGGCCTCGCGGCATCCGAACGACTATGTCACCGGAGCACAGGTGGCAAGAACGACGACCTTCCGCTCGCCGTCGCCCGGCCGCTACATGTTACCGCACCGCCGGCAGTACACTGGCCCAAACCGGGGCCGGTCCGCCTAGCCCGTTTCCGGGAAACTAAAGGGCAGCAACCGATGGAGGTGCGTGTTTTGTACGACGAAATGCCGAAGATCCTCCGCGGCCACCTACGACGACAATGCGACGAGACCTGCAGAACACGACGCGAATCAGACGAAGCCCTGCCGACGAAACCTCGAGGACCGAAGAAGACCCAACGTCGCAACATGGAAGCAGCGGACAATGTACTGCGGTTTTCGCCCCAAGACTGTCCAGCAACCTAAGCGCAAACCGCGCCTCATTGTTCGAGATGCTTCGCGATCATTGTAGATCGTTTTGTTAAGATTGCCGCGCAAGACGCGAACACTCGAGCTATATCTAGAACTTGCGCGACAACCAGCGATAACGCTGGAATATTCGACGGCACATGTATAAATGCCGACTGTGCTTCAACCCGCTTGTCATTGATCGACGGTCGACGCACTGTTCGCCGCTATCAGTGTATTGCTTTTCAGTACCCCGGCCACAAGTTCGGCCAAATAAAAGAGTTTCATCTCTGACGTGCTGACTGCTGCCTTCGTCAACGCACGACCACGTGACAATGTAGATTATATATATATATATATATATATATATACTCATATATATATATATATATATATATATATATATATTGTGTGTCTGTATATTGCACAGGTGGGTTCTTCTGAAGAGGTTCGGCACAGCGCCTGGCACAAGAGTCACGAAATGCAAGACAGCGTCAGCACAGATACAGACCGAGCGCGCAACACACGACGTCCATCGTCTCCACACTCGCTGGCACAGAGCTGGCGCCGATGCGCACCGGTCCAATTTCTCCCCGCAACAAAAAACAGCATATCCACGGAGTGAATGATGATGAGGTGGCGAAGCTTGCGGAGGGTCATCGGTAAACCGTGAATCTTCCGTGAATTCTGCCCAGTACATCATCACCGACGTGAGATCGGGCGCGTTTATACTAAGGTTCGATGAGTTATGACGACTTGCAGCGCACTTTAATTTTACATGTACGCTGTGAATTTTCATTGTTTAGAAAACCATTGCTTAGAAAACATCTGGCGTCTTTCGTTAAGCAGCTGGCGTCTTTTCGTTTTGCTTAGAAACATCTGGCGTTCTTTCGTTGGTTTATTTCATCAATCAACGGCGTTTTGAACAAAATTTTTATTGTTTAATCACGCACAGGAGAATCTCACTAGGCTCTACCTTGGAGGTAAAGAATGGCTGCTAATGGGAATGAGAGACAGAAGAAGTCGGCTTTAGCTAACGCTGCAATTTTTATTGTTCAACAACGCACAGGAAAAATCTCCCACCGGCACCACCTTGCAGGTCAAAGCGTAAGACTGGTTACATACTACGCTACGAGGGACGAACGGTGCCGCTATAAGGAGCTTCGCCCCTAAAACAGGCCAATCTGGTGACCCTAGGAGAAGACGCTACAGGCGGGTCGTAGCAGGGTTTAAGCCGCGCCACGTGAACTGTTTCGCGGCTGCGGCAGCGATGATCGGCCGATGGGTCGTACGGCTCGACCACGTAGTTCACGGGAGATGTCTGCTCCAGGATGCGGTAAGGGCCTTGGTACCTTGACAAGAGTTTGGTGGTGGAGAGGCCTGGAGGTGTGGACGGGACCCAGAGCCAAACCAGCGCTCCCGGGAAGTAAAGGGCACTAGACACACCAGCGGTCATGGCGTGATTTCTTGCGACACTGGTCTTGCGCTGTAAACGAACGAGCCAGTTGACGGCATTCTTCTGCGTAAGCAGCAGCTTCAGAAATGTGTTTGGCTTCAGAAATGTCCGGTTGGTAAGGCAGAATGGTGGTCCATGGAGCATGAAGGTTCACGTCCATACAGGAGAAAGAAGGGAGAGATGCCGGTGGTAGTTTGGGCCTCAGAGTTATAAGCATATGTGGCGAAATGGAGTACTCGGTCCCAGTTGGTATGATCGTCCGACGCGTACATCGCAGCATCTCGGCAGGGTACGATTGAAGCGTTCCGTCATGCCGTTAGTTTGAGGATGGTATGCGGAAGCGGTGTGGTGTACAATGTGGCATTCTGTTAGAAGGATCTCGATGGCGTTTGAGAGGAAGACGCGGCCACGGTCGCTTAGCAATTCACGTGGTGCACCATGTCGCAGAATGAGGTGACGAAGAAGGAACCAGGTGACGTCTTTCGCGGTGGCAGCTGGTAGCGCAGATGTCACTGCGTACCGGGTGAGGTGGTCTATGGCGACTAGGATCCAGCGGTTGCCGTCAGGCGTGTCCGGGAGCGGGTACGAAAGATCGAGTCCGACCGGTCGAATGGTCGGGCGGGGTAGGGCAATAGTTGTAGAGGACCAGCGGTGCTGTGAGTAGGTAGCTTACGGCGCTGACACGCAGGGCATGACTGAACATACCGGTGATCGTATCAATACATGCCTCGCCAGTAGTACCTCAGGCGAAAGACGGGAGTACGTCTTGATGTGCCAGCATGACCGCATTGGGGGTCATCGTGGAAGGCTCTGCAACTCTCCGTACGCAAATGACGAGGAATAACGAGGAGCCACCTGCGGCCGTCGGTTAGCTAATTGCGACGATACAGCAATCCCTCACGAACGGCGAAGTGTTGAGCTTGACAACGAAGGGTGCGTGAGACGGAGTCAGGGGGATGGTGAGACGAAATGTCAAGAAGGGAAACGATCGAAGGATCTTTGCGCTGTTCGGCGGGCATGTCGGTGATGGTCAGAGATGAAGTATTACAAGTAGAAGCTGATGAGCAGGCAGTGTCAGAAGGCAGTGTCGATCGAGATAGGGCGTCAGCGTCCCGAGTGTTTTCGCCCGGAGCTATAAATGACCAGTATGTCATAACTCTTGTAGGCGTAACGCCCAACGAGAGAGGCGTCCAGTCGGGTCTTTCAAGACGATAGACAACATAAGTCATGGTGGTCGGTGACAACGTCGAACTGACTCCCGTAAAGGTAGTTCGAAATTTGCCGATTACCCAAGCATTGCCAAAACACTCATTTTCTGTTTTGGTGCAACGCGGCGTGATTCGAGGAATCCAGCAGTCCCCCGGGCTTCTCCTTCGTGCTGGTGCGAAAAAAGGATGGTTCGACCAGATTTTACGTTGAGCTACCGCCGGCCAAACAACATTACGAGAAAGCATGTTATCCTTTACCGCGATTGACGATGCCCTGGATTGCCTTCAAGAAGCCGAATATTTCTCTTCTCTAATCTGCGTTCAGGGTAATGCAAGTGCCGGTGGCTGAAGCCGACTGTTCAAAAACAGCTTTTTGTCACCCCTGACGGTTTGATACAAATCATGTAATGCCTTTCGGCCTTTGCAACGCGCCTGCAACCTTCGGAGAAGATGATGGACCTATTCTCAGAGGACTCAATGCAGACCTTCTATGCTACTTAGATGATAGTAGTGGTCTTTTCTGCAGATTTTCCATCTCATATCGCTCGCTTCGAACAAGTCATTCAGTGCCTCACTACTGCTTGCTTGAAGTTAAACTAAAAAAAAATGTCATTTTGGCGCCCGTCAGCTTACCATCCTAGGCCACGTCATCTCGAAACAAGGAATTTAACCAGATCCTGCCAAACTTCGAGCGGTTGCCGTATACCCCAAGCCCAGCACTCTAAAGGAGCTCCGAAGCTTCATCGGCTTGTGGTCATATTTTTGGCGCTTCATCCGCAATTTCGCCTCCATTATTTCCCCCTTGACGCAGCTTCTCACCGGTAGCACCGACCTCTCGGCTTCAAATACCGATTGTGATGAGTCGTTTATGACGCCCCGCCGACTTCTCACGTCCCCACCAATCCTGGGTCGCTACGATCCCGATGCGCCTACAGAAATACACACGGACGCTAGTAGCGTCGGACTAGGCGCTGTACTCGCTCAACACAAAAAGGGCTTTGGCGAGTATGTTGTAGCATATGCCAGCCGTACCCTCACAAAGGCAGAGCCAAATTACTCCGTAACAATATATATATATATATATATATATATATATATATATTATATATATTATATATATACGGTGCATGACGGCGGCGACGGCAAAATCACCCGAGACTTTCCATATAATTACTAGCGCAAAAAAACGCCAGGCCTGCGCTAAAACCGCAGCACAGTCACAGCGAAAGCTGGAAGAGCGGCGTTTCTAGAGCCCGTTAAGCTCTCTTGGGGCTACAATACAAGTACACTAGAAAGGTACCCACTACGCCATAAATCACAATTTTTGTGAAGTTTGGAAGCACCTACTAAGCCATTATTCGTCATTCTGCGGATAAGCGAGGCACCAGCTACACGTCTGTAATGCATTATGTGCACTTTGTTCACGCGACGACTGATGACGATGAAGAATTATGGCTCAGCCCTTTGTAATGGGTTGGAATCTTTAAACGGTCCACCAGTTATGTAATTTGCATTGGGTGACGCCCGGTCGCTATTTCCCTCTCCCGTCATGCTGTATAACATACGTTGACGTGGGAAAGAGACGGGGGGGGAGCGAAGAACTTTACTGAGACTCCGAGGAAATGGATCATACGCTTATGGGCTTCCTTGGCAACCAATACAAGTGCCCTTGCGAGGAACCCACTACGCTAAATCATTGTAATTTTACTGAGACCCAGAGGAAGTGTATCATGCGCTTATGGGCTTCCTTGGCAACCAATCCAAGTGCACTTGCGAGGAACCCACTACGCTATAATTGTAATTTTTGAGAAGTAGGCCAGCAGGCGCTCTGCCATTTTTTGTCATTCTACGGAGAGCGTTGGTACCTGCTAAACCCATGTAAGGCATTATGCGCACTTTGTTGATGCTGTGCCTGATGATGAAGAATTATGGCAGGGTCCTTTGTAATGGGTTGGAAGCATTCAACAACCTGCTCGTTGCGCAATTCGCATTGTGTGACGCCTGGTTACAGAATTCGCGTTGTGCTACGCTTGGTGCTTATTTTACTCTTCTACCACGCTATATTGCATATGCTGATGTGGTTCCTTCCCGACATGAAGCCTGTATAGGACCTTTTAGCAAAGCAGTTTCAAGCACCGGTATGGCGCAGAGGACCCAGGTTCGAACCTCGTTCCATCCTGGAATTTTTTTCTTATTTAGTTTTTTTTTCTTATTTCGAGCGATACTGGTTACGGACACCGGCGGCGGCGGCGGCGGCGGCGGACAACTACGGCGCCAAAAACGGCCGGTGAAATGATCTCATAACAGCTTTCGCTGTAAGACGTATTGGCCGCACATGTACCGAGCAAAACAAAACAATTGCACATTCTAAGCCACAAAGGGCGAAAATAGGAACAGGCGTCGTCCTCTTGGGGTGCAAATGCATTGCTGCTACAATAACTCCATAAATGACGAAAGACTCGTCCTTTACGGAGTAACTGCCAGGGGACAATTGTTAGTACTCAGTAGTTTTGAGGAGACGAAATTTCGGAGTTTATTGTTATTCCTTTGTGGGAGTAACTGATCTGTCGCAACCATTGCTCTATTGGGGTGGTACCTGCGAAGGGACGAACCCAAGTGTGTTTGAAACGTGCCTGTTCAACACGTACGCGTCACGGAACATTCCAGCGTAGTGGCTATACTCCGTTTCGTACATCAGGTCCAATGCTCTGCAAGCTAGGCAAGGAGTTCGTTCAGCAAAATGTGCAAAGTGCGCGCGTGTCGCGCTTGGATTGAAAGCACGGGTTCCGTGATTCGATCCGGCTGCGCGCTATTGGAAATAATCGCGGAGGACGCAATACGAAAAGAAAGTACACTAGGTGATCCAGAACAACCTGTTGACAATCCTAAATAGGGGTTTCCTTATTTCTAAGGCGCAAAGATTTTGCATGTATTAATCAGTCTAAAATGAAACAAACTCATATTACGAGTGACAAAATCAGTGAACTATTTCTTGGTACGAAAGCATCCACTGTAAGAAGTATCGTTAGCTTCCGTAGTGTTACATCTGATGAATGGAATGGAGTATAGTGATCGCGTAGTTTCTAGAATGACCAACACGATTCCACTTGTGCATGACGTGTGACTGGAATGGCGACTAATATTTTTGAAAGCCCGATTTCATAAACACGCGGCTCGTGGCGAATTATAAAATTTGCAGCAATCTCAGCTGGTAAAATGCGGCCATTGTAAAAAAAGAAGCACGTGTGTTTGTTGGGCGAACGTTTAAATGTGCCTATCAACGTTGAACATTAAGATAATCAATAAAACGATGGCGCTACAAATTCTAACTGCTCTAGATGAGCCATTTTCCGCATTTAAAAGTCAATGTATGGCATACACATGTTAAGCAATACGGTATTGATGCAAAGATTCGTCGAATCCGTCGAATGATCCGCACAGTGCACGGTACCTTTTGAACAGCACTGGAATCAAGAAAGGTGGATAGTCATACAACTAGCAGATTGAGAGAAAAAGCAAAATATAAAAGGTGGCAGAGGCGGTCCTAAGCAATCTAAATATTACGGCTAAATTTAACAATAAGTTTATAGGACAGTGTCAATGTCAGATATACTCCACGAGCTAAAAGGCGAATTTAAATCCCGGTCAATATCCAAAATATGTAAATGGTTGAGGTGTACGTATACATTATTCTGACGTTAAGCCATTCAAAAAACTGCAAAGATGAGATGCGTTCAAGGATGCAAAAAAAGAAGTCATCTCGCGTATCGCCCAATAATCCCAGGAGATGTTCGAGACGATAAGACTTGAGTCAAAGAACTTGGCTCTGCCGTCGTTAGGAACTCGCGCGTGTGCCGTCCTACAAGTATTTCAGAGAGTAAGTGCTGGCTGGATTAACAGTTATAGGTCGCGGGAAGCGGTAAGTTCTACTGTTTCGGTCCTGTCCGGAACTGCTAATGCAGGCTGGACGGCCACCATATTTACGAAGCTGCAAGGAACGGTAAACACCACGTATATGGCCCATTAAAAATCCAAGAAACAAGGCGTTCTGTCATTCGCATTTTCGTGGTTAGAACGTGCCTCTGGTTACTAACATGGTCGGTAAATAATAAGACGAGATTTTGAACAAGTTCTTGATGACGCCAATTCAGGAATGGCGAAGATTTAGTACAAATGAAGGAAGCTGAACACGGATGTATTTTATGAGCTTTAATGAATATTAAGGTGCCCGATACTGCTATGTCTCAGGACTATTAGAGTGCCTCAAGGACTACAAGGGAACGAAGACGATAGAACAAGAGCTTAGTTCATTTCTTGTCCTTGTTCTCGTCGCACTGTTTCATTCTCGGCTATATTTATGAACCCACTAGCCTCATCAAGCTGTTACCAATGCAGAAAGGCGAAACAAGGTGCGTTCGCGTTCGGTAGCTCCACTGTTCCGTTCTCGCACATAAGTTCTCCCCAAGTTTGAGGTGAGCTGTTTTCCTGGTCCTGCGGTTTCCGAGAACACTGCGAAGAAAAAAACCCGACTGCTGTTTATTTCTTGCCAATGTCATTTTAGAGCAACTAAAAGCCACATTGCTTCACATTGCCACATGGTTCCACATTGCAACACTAAAAGGCACGTGCTTCCTACACCTGTCTGCTCCAAAGGCCAGTTTACTACTGATCGTACTTCTTCCTCCGCCCTTACAGCAGTCATCAGCAGTGACTTGACAGATTCGCAGAAGCAGTAGCAGCTTGCTTTGTTGAACAGGCACGCAACCTCTTTTGATGCCTATTCGCCCACTTTGGGCCACACTTGGGCCATATCGCATTCAGACTGACGGAATATCCATTGTGCACCGCCGCCCGTACCGCGTTTCTCTAGCCTAGCGAAAAAGCATCGACGAAAACGTAGCCAGTGGCGTACCAACTCGTTCGCGAGGGGGGCTGGCGTCACTCACTGTGTCCTCCGCATATATATATATATATATATATATAGAGAGAGAGAGAGAGAGAGAGAGAGAGAGAACTGCATTTTCTCTTCACTTGACGTCATTTTTTGTATTCATAGATATGTCTGAAATCAGGAAGCATCATCAAGAAGAGGTAGTGCAGGCTGGGCCGCCCAATACCTCGACAACACAGCAGTATTTAATAACATTTTCGAAATTTTACCGCCAAGTTAAAAAGCACAGCCACCTTTAACCTGTTCTTCATCTGAGCATTCCATCTGCAAACTTCGCACTCTCAGTTTGGCGTTGTGAATACGGTGAGTATGAAGAACGTGTTATGACTCTAGTACCTTAAATTATTCACTTACTAAACTAAACATTTGGCTGTCAAAGCAAGGTACTTGGCCTAAGTCTTCAGAATAAGCCCAGTGCCAATTTCTTTACTGTTAGAGCCCTCTAATATAAAGTTTTTGTAAAGAAAAAGACCAAGTTCAGACGATTTATCTTTATAGAAACCACATTTAACTGGTTGTGTATACTATAAGATTATAAAGGACTACGAATTTATATGCTAGGTGTCGTTCCTTGCCCTCCTACTTATTCAGCTTGGGTGGCGGGTGAACGGGAAAGCGAAGTTGCTTTTTACTGCTCCCCTACGGCTACTCCAAGTAAATAGCCTACGTAAATTGTGTAAGGTCGAATAATCTTTGAAACCTTGTGGGCGATTATAACAATAAAGTGCCCCGCATTGTTTCCTTCCGCGTATAGGTCGTGAGCTGTTAATAATTGGTCGAAATTTTCTGGGTCATGCTCACAGCACCTGCTCGTAACACGACGCAACAAATGACGCGTAAGTGATCCCCCACGTAATTATCATTTACGCATGACTACGTTAAAAAAATAAACTACTTTCACTACGGCGCATTGTTCGACATTGTTCTTCGCTATTCGTCAATGTTTTTCGGTGTGCCATAAAATAGCCTCCTTGTTACGCGACGTCGTAAGTCTGTGTAATCTCGCGGCGACAAAATGAAGTGTGAACAATAAGCAGCGCATTACTGTGCTGAACAATAACGATTCTTTTTTATATAGCCAGACAGTGTCTCATCCTGAACGTAATTCAAGAAGGCTGCCCACCAATCACGTTGGCAGCGGCTACTTATAGCAGCAGGCGAGATGGATTCATATGTGTACAACAGATACTTTCAGTTGTAGTATAACGACGTTGAGCTGTTTTTGCGCGTATACAACTTTCTGTGAACTCATCTTTGCTGACAGAGAGGTAGAGAGAGAAATAAACATTATTAGGAACAGACATAATCATTCGCAAGTGGGTAACTTTCTTAGCCCAGTGGACGTGATCATCTCTCTGGTGAGGTAGATCAAGCTACGGGGCAAACTTGAAAGCTGGGCTTCTCAATGTGCCGAGTCCACTGCCTTGTTACAAGACGCCGCGCCCGCTGCAGGCTACCATATGATAAACAACTTGTGAAGCAGGCTAATCAGAGACTAAAGTGGGAATCTTTTTAGCTCTCCTGGATCGGCACGACTAACGTGCGTGATACTTCTGCACACTCATCATCTCACAGCAGCTTGGATAGAAAGCAGTGGCGGGCTCTTCGTTTTGAAAGAAACTAAACTTCCTGAAAAAGGAGAGCGCTTGATCGGGCTATAAAACGTTTACCGCAGGCCCCAGGCCAAGAAATTTTTTCGGGGGAAGGGGGGGGACACTTGCTGAAAACCATGACTATTTGAGAGAAACACCTATTTTCATTGTTTATTTTTGGTAAAAACAGCTACTTCACCAAATATCGGAGGGAAGGCGGGCCCCTAGCCCCCCCAACGACCCCTCCCCCCGGCTACGGGCCTGGTTTACCGGTTCCCGCTCGTATTTGCCTCGCCGATTACTTCAATTTCAGGCAAGGCCGCACAAAGTAAAATCATGGCAGATTGCTGCAATCTTATAGAGCCCCTTCTGAGCGATAGCTTCCTCTGTAATGCTCGAGCGCAAGGCGCGAAAACGTGGAATAGGCAGCCAGCACCGCAGAGAGCCTACAATGCGTGGTCATGACACACGGAGGACAGTAGTCACAGCAGAATTGTAGGAAACTTCTTTTACGTAATTACGTTATTGCTGCGTTCAAGCAAAGCTTTGCCTCACTTGTTAGTTTCCCAGTCTGCAGCGGACAATGAGCACTGTCGAAAGTGGGGGGGCTCAGCCCCCCTAACATTTCTCAGTGGGGCTGGCGCCCCCCTTGCCCCCCTGGTAGATACGCCTACGAACGTAGCCGACATGCTGCAACGCGAAATAATCCGCCCTTCAGCCAGCCCTTGGTCGTCTCCCGCTGTTCTGGTGCGGAAAAAAGTTGGTTCTGTACGCTTTTGAGTCGATTGCCTTGCGCTCAATAAGATCACTAGAAAGCACGTATACTCTATGCCACGCATTGACGACGCTCTTGATTCCTTACAAGGTGCGGAATACATTTGGAGCCTCGACTTGAGTTCTGGCTACTGGCAAATTCCCATGCACGAAGATGACAAAGAAGAAACCTCGTTTGCCACCGCGGAGGGCCTATACGAGTTCAACGTGATTCCTTTCGGGCTATGCAACGCACCCGCGACTTTTGAGCATATGATTGACACCGTGCTGCGTGGCCTGAAATGGAAGGCTTGCCTGTGCTACCCAGATGACATTGTTGTCTTTTCATCAACGTTCCTTAACACCTGCAACGCTTGGATGAAGTCCTGACGTGCTTTGCGGGTGCTGGTCTTGAAATTAACACCAAGGAATGCCATTTCGCCCGCAAATCCATTAAAGTCCTCGGCTATGTCGTGAGTAAGACGGAATACGTCCTGACCTCGACAAAACCGCGGCGGTGCTTCGCTTTCCTCGCCCGGAGAAGTCTAACGACTTGCGAAGTTTCCTTGTCTCGCCTCTTACTTTCGACAATATATACCAAACTTTGCCTCCATAGCGGCACCACTACAGGCTACTTCCCTCCGGTATGCCCTTTCAGCGGTCTCAAGAATGTGAACCGGCTTTTGACCCGTTGAAGGGTGCGCTCACGACAGACCCTGTAATTTCCTATTTTGACGAGGCCGCTCCGACTGTCCTGCACAGAGACGCTAGCGGCCGCGGTTTATGCGCCGTTCTTCTGCAGCGCGACAACTCCTCGCGAGAGCGAGTCGTCGCATACGGCAGCCGCGTACTCTCTGCAGCCTAGAGAAACTACACGATCACCGAGCAGGAATGCCTGGCCTTCCTCTGGTCGGTGCAGAAGTTTCGGCCCTATCTGCACGGCCGTCATTTTACCATATTTACGGACCACCACGCGTTATACTGGCTTTCCACACCCAAGAACTTGTCGGCACGCCTCGGTCGCTCGATTCTGCGTCTTCAGGAGTATGAGTTCGATATCATCTATAAGTGGCAAGAAACATCAAGACGCCTATGCATTCTCGCTACTCGCTACCTACGGCCCCGCTCGGCGCATCCGCAACCGTTTCGTATAACAAACACTGGGAGCCCACATTTAAACCGGTTTCCTCTCTGGCCTCTATAGCCCTCCTGACTCCGGACAACGACCAGAATTTGCCTCTCGCCAGCTGTCTGACCCGCACTGTCGACGGATCATGGGCCATCTCTCTGGAACTTCCTGTCCGCTTAACGCGAGGCTACGTCGCCAACTGTCGCCAACTGTCGCAATTTAAGCTCGACAACTCCGTGCGGTACCGCCGGATTTACCATCCTGATGGTCAGCACTAGGTGGCCGTTCAACCCCGCTCTCTCCGCTCTCACGTCCTTACAGACTTTCATGATGATCCGACTGCAGGTCATGCCGGTTTTCATAAAGCCTACGACCGCCTTCGAAGTCGTTATTATTGGCCTGGCATTATCACTAGCGGAGCCAGGTACGTTGGGTCCAGCACTATATGTCAAAGTTGAAAACTCTCAACATCTGCTCCTGCCGGTGAACTACAGCCTCTTCCTTGTCCCGCGACACCATTTGAAGTTGTAGGTGTCGATCCTTTTGGCCCCCCTTCTACTCACTGCCGCCGGCAAACGATGGATCGTGACAGCTGTGGACCATTTGACCCGCTACGCTGAGACATCTTATATGACTACTGGTTCTGCTTCTGAAATTGCCGATTTCGTTCTCCAGCCATTATACTGCGCCATGGCGATCCACCTGTTTCTCATCAGGACCTTGGAAGGGCATTCATCTCTCAACTAGTGAACAAACTTCTTCCCGAGCCTCAAGCACCACTCACAAGACCGCTTCTAGTTACCATCCTCAGACTAACGGCCTGACCGAGCGAATTCATCGCACACTTGCCGACATGATCACCTTCTATATTCAACCAAACCACAAAAACTGGGACGCGATTTTACCATTCGTCACTTACGCCTATAACACAGCCATTTAGCGGACAGCCGGCTATTCACAGTTTTACCTGGTTAACGGACGTTCCCCTACTTCCCTTCTAGACATTTCTTTCTTTACCTCCAACGTAAATCCGTCGCCATCCTCCTCCAAAGAGTTCCTTTCACGACTCGCCCAGTGCCGTCAGCGTGCTCGCCTGAATACAGAAGCCAGACAGCACGACAAGAAGCGCATCGTGCTGTCTCCTTCCGACCCGGTGACGAGGTACTGCTCTTGACGCCTCTTCGCACTCCTGCTTTGTGTGAGAACTTTCAGCCACGATTTACCGGGCCGTACACAGTTCTGGAGTAGACTTCAGCCGTGAATTATCGCGTGACACCGCTTGTAACCCCAGCACACCGCCGTTACCGTACTACCGAGGTTGTCCACGTCTCCCGCATCAAGCCCTTCATGCGACGTTCCTCGTCTCATTGACTTGCAGCGGCCAGGCTGGCCGCTTTCACGTGGAGGGAATTAGTGTGGGCATTCATTATACAGATCGTCGTCATCTGTAGATCATCATCATCATAATGCATTTGGTAATGCAGCCTCGTCTTCGTCGTGTATCATCATCATCAGTGTGCGTTGACCGTGCCTGTCCTGTTCAATGCCGGGTCTTCGGCCCAAATAAACGTCTGCCCAACCAAGCCCTCATATATATATATATAAACAGAGAGAGAAGAGAGACCTACAGACAGACATATCACATACGGGATATACGGTGACGACTTAATGCAGCCGAGTGTCCATACAATTGCTATCGGAATAAAAGCTGTCCCTGATATTGCGTAGATCACGGCGTACCTCGATTGATAAAGGAACGAACTGTCGATGAAACCAAGATTGTACGGGCACACCCAGCTTATATCTTTGTAAAAAACCACCGTCATTGATCTCGTTCAACCCCGGAGTGCGGCTACCCTTCCAAGTAGGCTTACAAGTTGCGTATGTAATAATGTGTGCTGGCAAAAGAAATAACCTAACAATTTTATTCTTTATCATAGAACTAAAAGATAAAGAACATACTTAGAATGGCCCCGTTTATATGTATGCTCAATATTGCTGATAAAGCAAGGGCCAGATTCAAAGAAAACGAGCGCTGATGGTCATAGGAGTAAATAAATAAAGTTCATGCAGAATCACATTTAGTAGTTGCCTGAGTGTTGCCTAAGGTTAGGGCCAAACATCCAAATCTTCCTTACCTCAATAAGGAAGCCTTCATTGCGGTCAGGCCGCCTTGCGTCAGCTTGAAAGCTTCCTGACAGAGGGGCTCTCGGTGAAGGCTTCCTTGGCACTTTTCAGTGTAAGGTTGCCTCAATACTATCGGGGATACGTCTTTAAGCGGGTCTTGCACCTGTATGAGCGCTTCACCTCACTGCTGGCCCATGTGGATTGGATGAACAGGCGGGACGAGAGCACGCCGCCGAGTGGCAGCCCATTGTCGGTAGTGAAAAAAAATACGGTTGATCCCTCCGTCATAGGAATCGGAATAACACGAAAGTAAAGCGTGCCCTTACAGAAGTAACTGAATGTTTACTGTACATTGATATGAGAGAGCTTTGCACAATGTATATTGATGTCTGGCAGCTAATGGCGCCGTTTAACGTGTATGCACTCACTTTGATGATTGGTGGTACATCTCCATCCCGACGACTAAAGTCCATGTTAAATGATTAAACAAACCCTTGTGGTAGCTGTAGTAGTTAATGGTGAAAGCGTAATCAGAGAACGAGGTGTGATAGCCAGAAGAACGTCGCATATTAGACGCAGAACTTGGTCGCCATCCCGCGTTAAAATGTGATTGAACACCACGGGCGTACTAGAGGAAAACGCAAAGCGCGTTGTGCCGCCCGGTAGCCCGGCCGCGATTTTTCTCGGGGCGAGCGCGTGAGCATGGAACGCGGTGTTACAGCCAGGTGAGGCAGGCGCGCGTCGCAGAGCTATTTTTGGTTTGTATTACCGTGATCCTCAGCGAGGCCGACGCTTTTACGACGCTTGGGCAAAGGTCGCCACCTCGCGGTGTGTTAAGGCATTGACAAAATTCAACTTGTATTGAAAACGCGCCGAATGGGACGGACGCGTAAACGCGTTGCAGGTGCTAGTCGCGGAGGCCACAGCAATGACGAATTACTTTACCTTACCACTCCCAGAGGTCAACACCACCCCGCCGACCGGGAGAGTGGTAGATATAAAAGGCGCGTTCGTAAAGCCTCCAGAGGCTGTGACCGTGGCGCAGTGGATAGCGTGCCCGGCAACTGTTGTTGCGGACCGAGCGGTCGTGGGTTCGATGCACGTTGACGGTAGCTTTTTTCTTTGCCATCTGATCGTGTATATTTTTTCGACGTCATTTCCGTGACGGAAATACGTCACTGAAGTCTTGGTGGACCCCGGCATAAAACACTTTCGTGTTAAAAATGCAATGCCTTAGCCCGGCTATGCCAGGATATACCTAACATTCGCTAAGGTTCAGCTGATCATTCTTAGCTTTCTGATTGTCAAGCTTCGCTTTTCTGCGCCGCTTAGCAACATTTGCGCTCTCCTTCTCCATGGCTATACCACATTGGCAAACGCCAACCAGCGGTCTGAAATGGCTAACCTCCCTGCCCTTCCGTTTTTATTTCCTCTTCCTCCTCCTCCCCGCTATATGTATACCCCCACTTATACGTCTGCGTATGCGCGAAAAATTAAGGTGCTGATATACTCCAGCGTAATGTCGACGTGCGCGCACGCTCGGCACAGCGACGCTACGACGCTGCGCTAACAAGCGCGCAACACACTATTCACCGCGAGATCGGGCTATAGCTGGCAGCACATTCGCCGCGTTTGTGTGGATAGGCGGTCGGCGCGCGTATACAAATGTACGCAGCGACGCTTCGCCGTATGCGGTTTGAGTCGATTGTTAGCGAGTAAAGCGCGTTGACTGCAGCCTAATGGTGATGTATGTGCCCTCCATTGCCATCAATGCACGCAATAGTCCTAACGTACTTATTAATTGTGAGAGAAGTACAATCTGCCAATCAATAGGGTACTGGGCTTCAATCACATTCGTGTTTTGCCCGTGCTCGATGATTTAGTTGCGAAGTATCTCTTTCTCGGGGGTATGTCACGCGGCGTGGTAATCCGCACGCGGCGTAGTAGTCCGCACTCACACTACGCATGCGCAACTCTCCTCCTTCCCTCTCTCCAACAGCTGCGCGTTACTCTCTCCACTTCTCCACCAGCACCTGCTTGCGCTTCTCCTGCGTTCTCGCTTCTGCTCTCACGGCGCATACGCTACTCTCCTCCTCTAGTCTCCTTTTCTTCAAGTGGTAGATCGGTGCACGCGTTGAGTCCAGCGCTTGCTTCGGTTGGCTCCTCTGACACGGCCGCTGGATGAAAAAGCGCACGTACGGCCTGCCTCGTCGGGCGGCTTTCTATGGGAGAGCGCGTGTCGGCCCTAGTTGCAGTTGCGGCCGCTGCGGCGCGACGGGCGGGGAAGGGGAAACGGGTGCCGGCGGCTCCGTTGGGGCAGCAGCCACAGCAAATTAGTTGGTGGTGGTCACAACAGCGATCTCACTCAGCTGTTCTAAGCGTTTTTGTTTCTATCTCATCTATCGCAGTCATGACATATCATGCATTCAGTTGAGTCCGTTCGCGTAATCTGGTTAAATAGCCACTTAAGTTCCCGTGTACGTGCCGATCGAGCTCCTGGCATTTTTTTTCCAGGACTAACTTTTTGCTTTGTGTCTGAAGAATATTCCACAATGCGCGTAGCAACATTATATGGCGCTGAATGCGTGAAAAAGTGGTTGTTGTATTTATGTGCGTGTAATGAATGCATCGTTTGTTATATTAACATATTGATTTCCGTGACATTTCTTCAGCACCTTTGAGTTTTCTTAGCTGAAAATGCTTGAAAGTTATTTATTTGAAACATCTGAGAGTACACGTTCACGTTCTTTATACACAGGAAGTGGATACAAAAACATACGTTGAATCATTTTCATGATGTCTGATACATGATACTGTACCGAAACCTAATTCAGCTTCGGGTACTTGTTACTAGCGGATTCTACAATATAGTGACGCACTCCTCGTGCCTGTGTTGAAAAGGCTGCGGAATAATATATTCATTAGAAGTGGCTTGCAAATGTTTTGGCAGTTCTTAGCCGGGCAATGTCATCAAATTGATGTATACATAAGGCCGATCACTGGAGTGACTAATATCTCGAAGTATGAAGCTACAATTGAAGTTTTCTTTAACTCAAAAAACAAAACCACGAAATGGCGGGGATGAACTCAAGCTATATATTGTTACGGAAAAAGACACCAACTCAGAGGGATACGTATCCCTGTATTGTTTACAGCTTAGGCGAGCAGCACAACCGACGCGAACAGCACGCGCCAGACTGTCTGTTTCGTCCTTCTCTTCGTCTCCTTGGCCGCGATGCCGCTGGTACGTAGCATTACCCCCGGCGGCCGAAGCACCGTCCCGGAGCTTTAAAGGTCGTTTTCGGAAGCGGTGTTGTAGGGCTTGAGCCGTGAAACGTGAACAATATCGCTGGACCGAACAGATGGCGATGGACAGATGGGGCCAATCTCATAGGTAACAGGTGTTACTTGGCGCAGTACACGGTAAGGTCCCGTGTAACGAGACAAAAGTTTTTCGGATAGGCCCACCCGACGAGGGGACCAGAGTAGCACAAGGGCACCGAGAACGAAATGTGCGTCTCGATGAGTAGCATCGTACCGGCGTCGTTGTTTGGTTTGCGACGCCGTCAGCCGAGCGCGGGCGAGCTGTCGGGCTTCGTCGGCTCACGCGATTGCGTCTCGGGCATACTCGCTGGTGGACGAGGTGGAGGTAGGAATGATTGTGTCCAGCGGTAAAGTCGGCTCTCTTCCGTACAGGAGATAAAAAAGGGGAAAAGCCTGCCGTGTCGTGACGCGATGAATTGAACGCAAAAGTTGCGTAGGGTAGGGCAACATCCCAGTCTCGGTGGTCCGGCGACACTACATAGCGAGCATGTCCGTAAGCGTGCGATTAAAGCATTCCGTTAGCCCATTGGATTGAGGTTGGTATGCAGTGGTCAGTTTGTGCTGCGTAGAACAGGAACGTAAGATGTCGGCGATAACTTGAGACATGAATTGACGGCCACGGTCTGTGATCAGTTGTCTTGGTGCTCCGTGAACCAAGATAACGTCCCGTAGCAGAAAGTCAGCAACGTCGGTTGCATAACTTGTCAGTAGAGCTCGCGTGATCGCATGGCGTGTAGCGTAATCTGTAGCCACTGCGATCCATTTGTTTCCTATGGTTGAGACAGGAAAATGTCCAAGAAGGTCTAATCCAACGTGGTAAAAGGGTTCCGTGGGTATGTCCAGTGGTTGAAGATGGCCAGCGGGTAGCAGCGACGGTGTTTTGCGGCGTTGACATAACTCGCACGTGGCGACATAGCGGCGTATCCGTACGCTTTTTCATCCAGCGGCCGTGCCTCTGAAATGCGGGCTCGACATGCCGAAGTCCTCTCCTGCGCAGCGCCGCGATGAGGGCGAGCGCATGCGCGTCCCCTCCCCCTCTCTCCTCTCCTACGCTGCCTCTCTCTCGCGCGCCTGTCGACCGCGTTCCCCGCACGCCCTTTGAGAATTAACGGCCAGGCTAGAGGGAAGACACGACGCGCGTAGTTGCTCTTCGAGTTCCACGACGCGAGGTCGGTAGCATGCTCAGCGAACGCCAACGGAACGCTATCGTGCAAGTGCTCCGGCTTCGCATCACCTCGGTCCCCTTTAGCGGGAGATGGTGGAATTTTTTTTTCTTGCTTTATTTGCACATGTTCAAATTGTGTTTCGCCTATACCATGATAAAACTGTGTTGCGCGACTGAGCCATTGAAGTATGTACTTCTTGCTCTAGCAGCTACAGAGAAAGAGAACTTGTATTTCTGCGTAATTATATAAAGTAGAACTTTTGTACTGTGCTTTTCTGTTTGCTTGAATACGCGTATTGCTGTACAAATGTGTGGCTTCAGGTCTTTTTCACCGCTTACCATCCTCTGCAGACGATAGTTCATGCTTAGCGATATCACAAGAATTTCCAAATCGCCAACACATCGCGAGATGGTGTCACTAAAATTCTGCATTCACACCTCGACATTTAGTACTTTTTTTCGTTTAGGACGACGCCAAATGAACCATGTGACGTGCTTGAACGAGAAAGTGGTACCCACATTGAAATGATTTTAACTAGGGGTGTGCGAATATTCGAAAGTTTCGAATATTCGTCGAATATTACATTCGAAATATTCGTATTAGATTCGAAAATCGTGTATTCGAAAAGATTCGAATATTCGATAACTTCGAATATTCGAAAAATTCGATTATGCGATTCGATTATCACGCATAAAATTACTCTTCTTCCACATTTCTGCTGCGTACGTATAGCTAAAAACGTTGCCGAGAGGAGCGATAAACAACGTAAGTACACGGAGGCACGATATCTGCATGCGAGGAGCGCCCCAATACGTATGATTTATTGCTGGTGCATCTCCGACGTGCAGCGCTGTTGGCGATCATGTAACCGTACATTTTCAATATTATGCGGCCGTAACGTGCCGCAATACCATTCGTTCACTATGCGGGACCACTTCTGAAGAAAGACAGTGACCCACGTGTCTGGTGGCGGACTGTTCAGACACCCAGTCTGGCAAAGCTTTGCCCCATGTAACTCCCTATACCAGCCACTTCTGTTCCAAGCGAGCGTGCCTTTTCAGTGGCAGGGGGGGGGGGGTTGTCTCTGTTAAAAGGGAGCGCCTGCTGCCTGATCATGTGGAGCAACTCATATTTCTTCATAATAACATGTAGTCATTACTTTCATTGTGCCGTGATATTTGCTTGTGTTGTGATGTGCATTGTGCTAGCCTGGACATTGTGTTCTGGAGATAGCAGTGTATGTTGTGTTGCCAGTCAGGCTGTTAATTTTTTTTTTCCAATAGCTACATGTTAAATAAAATATTGTTACTGTGGAGGCATTTTTCCTTTGATATTCGATATTCGATTCGATATTCGAAGGTGGATATTCGTATTCGATTCGTATTCGAAAAATCTGATATTCGCACACCCTAATTTTTGACGAATGGACGGTACGATTGTTAGACCTAACGCCATACCGACAAGGCGTGTACTCACTTATTAGAGTGTATACAAGTCTCGTAAGGGGAAATGCTTATGTATATCGTGTACATACGTACAAGCATTTGATACTGTGCTAGCACAACGGAATAAGCTGTAATTTGAGAACGCGCATGACGTACGCACACATGCGAACACGGTGTGGCTAGCAGACGACACAAGGCAAGGATCCATCCACACCATGGGGTTTCGTCCGCTTGGCGGGCCGCAGTGCGCCGCAACCGCCAAGGTCAAAGGGTTCCACGCTTCCTCTGGAACACATAGAGCATCCGTTCAGAGGGGCCGCTCGAAGAGTCACGTATATCTCTTCCTCTGGGCTATCTGTGCACGGGATTTTATTCAGTGCGCTGAAGCACGCCGCCTCTAGCCAATTCGTTATACACAAGCGTATACTGAGTGTGCGTGCGGCGCCGATTGACCACATCGAGGGTTCGCAGGCTTTTCCTTTTAGTTTATTTGTTCATTTATTTATTTCCTTTACTTCTTTCCCCCGCACAGCTGCGTACATGCCCGCCAGCACTGAAGGCATTATGAAAAGCTTCGGAAAAAGTAGAGAAATCATGCCAGAGGAAGTGAGATGGGAGTTTTTTGTTCTTGAGTCCATTCGACGAATAGTGTCAGATAGTGAATATACCTCCATTCTTCCACATAATTTTATAACGATGTAAAATTGAGGAGGCAGAATTTCATTACACCCACCTCACTACACCCTAAGGGAGTACTGTCTAGATGAAGGTAGTATTAAGCAAGATTGTAGCCCTTAAATTGGCCAATTAGTCTAGTTTGCGTTTGCAGTGTATGTATGACGCTGCTGTGTACTGAATACAGATTCGTGCATATTTTGTCACAGATAATATAGCCATGTGTGTAGCTCTTTCTGTGATCGAAGTATCAAGAAAAGCCCATGTAATGTGCATGAAGCATTTCTTTCTCGTTTCGTCTCATTTTTTGATATCTGGTGCATCAGCTCGCATTCAAACAACAGGCAGTTCATTGTTGACCGTCCTTGTAACGCTAATAAAAGCTGGAACGTGCCCCGAATCCGGAGAAAAGAATCGGCGATTGTTTGCGGCCTGCGTTCATTGCGCAGTTGGTAGGAAACGTTCGCAACGTTTATACCAGCGTGAGTATTGAATGTCAACCCGACATTGCGAAATTTTTGTACATTGCGGTACCTGCATTCTGAACCAGAGTTAGTGTACCTGTTTGTACGTGTAATAAAGAAGCTTAATATTGCCCCACAGCCACGACCATGAAGGGAAGTGCACGACAGGATGAGGGGCAAGCCGCAACAATCCTTCATTTCATTGGGTGGACCTGCGCCCGAAAGGAAAGTGAACCGCAGTGTGGATGGCGAAGAACTACCCCGGCGCCCACGGCTGCGCTCACTTTAATGGCGAGGGGAGTTTCCCGATAAAGCACGACACGAAGATAAGTACACGACCCACGCGTAAATGATGGAGCGCAGATACATACTAGTTACGCGCGTCAGAAGGAAAGCGATAAGGGCGACAAGAGACCGCGGCATTACTCCCTATTTAAATAAGCATCGACCCCATGCTCAAAAAGAGCAAACATTGAAAACCGAGAACAGTGTTCTACACGGCAACACATGAGAACAAAAGCAGGATCGAAATTCAGACTTGACATTTCAAACAGCAACGCTTATTACCACGCGTAATAGGGTTTCAGGCGCACGGCATGCACAAGTTCTGGGCAAGCACGACGCTGTAGCGGTGTCGTCGTGCCATCGGGGATAACTTCGTATTCCAGTTCACTAACACAATGTACGACCTTTCAAGGTCCTAAACAGAGGCACTACAAATTTTCGCCGAGTTGTCGGCATATAACAGGGGTGAAAATCTACACACGGTCACCGGGTTTGTATTTCATATGGCGGCGGCGTAAGTACTACCGTCGAGCGTCGATGCACTGATGTTCCTTGATTCGCAGTCATGCAAGTTATCGGGCTAGTTGTGCACGCTGAAGGTAGGCGGCAACGTCGTGGTTCTCTTTGACCTCTGGAAGCATGGCGTCTAACGTTGTAGCTGCCTCACTGCCGCAGACGACGCTACATGGCGTCATACGTACAGTCCTGTATTGCAGAGTTATAGGCAAATACGACACATGGAAGGATTCTGGCCCAGGTTTTGTGATCCGCATCGACCTACATGGCAAGCATGTCAGCGATTTAGTTCAGTAGTTCCACGAGGCCGTTTGTCTGCGCAAGAGACGCAGTCGTCATCCGGTGGCTAGTTTGACTGTGGTGCGGGATGGCTTGCTCCAGCTCTGCCATGAACGCTGTTTCCCAGTCCGTGATGATAACCCCAGGGCACCGTGTTGCATTAGGATGCAATTAACGAAAAACTTTGCGACTTCCTCTGCTGTTTTGTTCCGTAGAGCTTTCGCTTCCGCATAACTGGACAGGTAGTAAGTTGCTACGATGATCATTGTATTGCCAGAAGTTGCTGTCGGAAAGGGGCCGAGAAGGTACATTCCAATCTGATGGGAAGGCTTCGTATGGCTATGGGGTGCAGCAGTCCGGCTGCCGTGGTAGGTGGCTTCTTTCTTCGTTGGCATTCACGGCAAGTACCGCGCGATGTCGGTCGTAAGTCGTGGCCAGTAGAATTTCTCTTGGATTCGGTGAAGAGTCCGCGCTTATCCAAGGTGCCCAGCATTCTGTTCGTCGTGGGAAGACCGTAGAGCTTATTCTGGAAGGTTGCTCTGTATGACAATGAGATGCGCAGTCTTGTTGGGCGCAAAGTTCCTGATGATGATGCCGTTTTGAAAACAGAAGGATGAGAGTCCCCGCCTAAACGATGCAGGGAGGGATGAAGTCTTGCCTTCCAGATATTCGTGGAGACGCTTGAGGTCATGGTTCGAGTGTTGCTGCTGCGCAAAAGTGCTGCTTCTGGTAGGACCAAAGAAGCTGTCATCGTCGTCGTCGTTCTTTGGGGGTTGATCGACAGGGGCCCTTGAGAAGCAGTCTGCGTTCGAATGGTTCATCCCAGAGTTGTATATTACGGTGGCATCAAACACCTGGAGACGAAGACTCCATCGAGCGAGGCGGCCGGAGGGGTCTTTCAAATTTGCAAGCCATCAGGGGCGTGATGGTCACTCACAACCTTGAACGGTCGCCCGTAAATGTACGGACGGAATGTCGATGTCGCCCAGATGATTGAGAGGCACTCTTCCTCAGTAATTGAATAGTTACTCTCCGCCTTCGACGACGAACGGATTGCGTATGCAATCATATTCTCGAATCCGTTGCTTTTCCGAACGAGGATCGCGCCTATGACGACCCTCCTTGCGCCGGTATGAATTTGAGTTCGGGCGTCTTCGTCGAAGTGTGAAAGAATGGGAGGGTACTAAACGATGCTGGCGTTCCCTAAAAGCTTTTTGCTGCGCTTCCCCTTGAAATGGAACATCGGCCTTTGTCAGCTTGGCCAAAGGTTCAGCTATGCATGAAAACTTCCTCACGAACATTCTGTAGTAAGCACACAAGCCAAGGAACCTTCGTATCGCTTTCTTGTCTGTCATCCGTGGAAAATGCTCGATACCGGACGTCTTCTGGGGGTCAAGTCGTACACAGTCCGTGCTGACGATGTGGCCAAGACGTAACAGCTCCTAATATGCGAAGCTTCACTTCTCAGGTTTTAAGGTAAGCCCTGAAAACTTCATTGCATTGAGTATGGTCCTCAGTCTTTGCAGATGCTCGTCGAAGGTCGCCGCGAAGACTACGAAGTCTTCGAGATACGCGAGGCAGATTTGCCATTTCAGGCCTGCCAAAACCGTGTCCATTACTCGTTCAAACGTTTTCGGTGCGCAACAAAGCCCAAATGGCACGACCTTAAACTCGAAGAACCCGTCCGGATTGTCGAAAGCCATCTTTTCTCTGTCCCTTTCGTCGATTTCAATCTGTCATTATCAGCTTTTGAGGAACATGGACGAGAAGTACTTGGCACGATAGAGACGGCCTCCAAAGGCTACTTTACTCGGTTTCTCCTACGAGGGCTCCGGGAAATTTCTCGCATTACCGCCGCCTAGCCACGACCTGGCGATGTGAAGCGGCTATATGGCGGTCTCGGTGATCGTGATGGACTGATGAGTGAATACTCGGCACGGCGCAAGTAGTTTTCGACTTCGTGTGGTCGCTCCCTTGGTCGCGGTCGTGGTGCGTTCAGGGCAAAACCCCGAAGTCTCATGGGTTTGTAAGGGCGGTATCTGGGATTGTGGCTGAGCTCACCGTACTGAAAGCATGGTGGGCGTTGTTGGTCGGGTGTTCTCCAGAGGTGTGCTTCTGGCGGCGCTTCCAAAAATGCGGGGAATGGACGGGTGACTGCGATCGCTAGGGTGGTTCGTAATGCTCATGGCGCATGTTGGCCGGACCTCTTGGGCTGCGTGCTGCGGCAGCGCAATTAATAGCGAGGTTGTCTTTACTTGGGGTCGCCGGCCGTGAAACACCCAGACCAGTGCGAACTTCGTCGCGTACGATATCCGTGATTGACGCTTCCGAAGGCTGCGAGGGTGTTGTTGTTGGTGAAGCCACCCGGTATAAGTAGCTGCAGCTCCTCACTGACGAGTACGCGTATTATTTCCCGCAAGTTGCTGGTTCTTGGAAACCTCGCTTGAGCGTCCATAGAAATTATGTCCGCCGTACGGTTGTACTGGCGGGCCCGGACATCGAAACTCTTTTCAATGGTGGAGGCCTCTTGCGTGAACTCGGCAGCGGTTTTCAGTAGGTTGCACACTAAGCCAGTGAAAAGGGACTCTTTCACGCCTAGGATTAGAAGTCCAAGCTCTTTTTCCTTTGCCATGTGCGGATCCACACGCCGCATGAGGAGCTTCATTTGCTCGACGTGTATAGGCACAGTTTGGTTAGTCCTTTGGATCCCCAGTTGTAACAAGATTTCAGCACTTACCTTGCGTAGCACGTTGGTAACGTCGTCAAGAAATCAGCCTTGAACACCACATAGTAAAAGAGGCCTCGTGGTTTTCAAACCACGTTTTAGTGGAGCCATCGAGTGCGAAGAAAACGTGAGCCAGCTTCCTCTCGTCAACCCAACTGTTTGGTGAAGCCATCCGAGTAAAGTCGTTGAGCCAATCTTCCGCATCTTCTAGAGGAGAGCCGTGGAAGGTTGGAGGCACTCGAGGCTGTTGTGAGATGACAGGCGTGGGTGCAGCTGGTAGGCTTATGGTTGACGTTGTCTCTTTTTTTCTGTCGACTGCGCTCCGGTACTATTCTGGCTTCCGGTGGCAGCCCTTCTAGGCGGGGGCTACTGCGAGTCGAGTCGCTGCTTTTCGGGGTCTCGTCCTTCCGCGCAGCTGTCGGTTCAGGGACCTGGTGTACCCCCAGCACCTCCACCAGTTGTCACACAGCCGCGGCGACGAAGGAACGTGCATGACAGGATGTTGAGCAAGCCGCAACAATCCTTTATTTCAATGGCTGACTTGCGTCTGAAAGCAGCATGTGAACCGCACTGTGGATGGCGAAGAACTACCCCGACCACCACGGTTGTGTTCACTTTAACGGCGAGGGGCGTTTCCCGATAAAACGAGGCACGAAGATAAGTTGACGGATAACGCGTTCACGATCGAGCGCACATACAACGTAGTTACGCGCGGCACAAGCAAAGCGATAAGGACGGCAAGTGATAGCGGCAATATGAAGAATATCTATTACGTTAGCATAGTGGACTCATGGGCACTTCATAAATTTTGTTCGTTTGGCACATTCGACGCAGAGTGTTAAGCATTCCGGTGCATCTCGACTTCGCGAATGTCTGCTCTGCGCTTAATCTTTCTCAAAAGCTATGCGCCATCTTGCTCAGTAACAAGTTTTGTTGGGCGAAGAACGAAAGGTGGTGTTTGCGCGTCACTCTTTCATCCTGTGCCGATGTATTGATCTTATGATAGTGGCAAACGCTTCATGGGTGAAAATTTATGTCATCGTAATTTTCGTTCGTCAAGCTCCTCAAACTATTCGTGTTGAACTGTTGATTTTTCCAGATGCTTCTGTGACGTCATGTTTTTGTGTCTTGCGTGTCTGTTGCTACTTACGGCGATGAGTACCTTGCATGTATAATTAGCACGAAAGGCAAGAACTATTTAGTCAACCTTAATTCTTCTTGCCCAAACATCTAAAATGTAATACAAAATATTTCTTGGACGTGGAAACTGTCTTCACGCGAAAATTGCTGTAGTAATAGGGTATAGTCATTCACGGTATACAAATAATAAACGTATTAGAAATTTTACAAGGTCATTCCTATCGGAAAAAAACAGCGTTTTGAGTGCCTCCCAGTGCCTTTCAGCGCACTGGGTGGCACTGGAAACGCTGACGTGTGTCCAGGTGTGCTACAGCGCGTGGGAGGCCTGGGACCGATTTACACCGTGGCCAGTGACATCCAGTACGCTAAAAGACGCTGGGAATAGTGTACCCAGTGGCCCGGTTTCTTACACCGCACTGGGAGGCACTGGCCACGCTGTAGAGTGTCTGCCCGCGCAATGGAACACTGGCAGCACATTGAAAAAAGCCTGGGGCGCGCTGGGTGGAATTCGTATAAAATGTGCTATTGGGTCGCGAGAAGTCGGAAGAACATCTTATCGAGCATTTTCAAGACATTATTGTATTCTGTGTCCTACACATATATTGTTAAGCGACGGACGTACTACCTATACGCTAAAGCAATCATCTGTCGAGCGCGCGCACTTTCTCTGAAGTGTGTGATCGAGTGTCGTGAATGCAGCTCATATAACTGAATCGAAAGTACTTATCATTAGCAACACAATATGACATTAGTATTAGTCTGGTAATAACATCAACTCTACTCTACCAGTCAGTCCTTCCATATGGGCTCGTACCGCTGAAAGCCGCACCATGGCCGCACGTCACCGGCAACAGTGAGCCAATCTAACGCTCAATCTCGGCGTTTTTAGCTTCTGACTTGAGCAATCGAAGGTGCAAATATGGCCTCGCTTCAGTCAGGTATGATCTAAAGTACATTTGAATACTTATTAGATTCATCGTGATTGATTAATCACGTTTTCAGAGCGATCGTTGCGTACGGAGTACAGCTGTAAGCTTAATCGTCGGTTCGGCTACAGTGAAATACTGCGGCTCTTATACGCGGAGCGTAAACAAAAAGCACAGAAAGTCCAAACGGGTGATAAAAACTAAAGTGTTCAGTGTGCATTTCAGAAAAACCTTGTTTTCTACATGGGTATGAATAACTGCTTAGCGAGTCAGTGTAAGTAACTGCTTAGCGAGTCAGCGCTCGCCGCAACACATCTGCGGTTACGCTAATATTTTTTTGCGGCAAAACGTGCCAGATAGACGTTCTGACCCTAGGCAGCACATTATGGACAAATTAACTATCTTCTGTTAGGTTCTCGCGAGCGCGAAGAGACTGAAATCTGTGTTTGTACAAGAGAAAAATGAAAATACTGGCTATCGGAAGTAGTTATAACATGACGAAAAATGAGGCTCAATCTCGTCTTTCAGGTGTGGCTTAGCGGGAACATGTCATACTCATGATACACGATGTATTGAGGTGGTGGGCTCGATTCCCGCTCGCTCGTTTTAGGAGCTTGCTCCTTATGCTCGCGCCTTGTCCGTGTCGGCGTGTACACTACTTTTCATTGCTCCCACCAGAGGCGCAACTACGTTCTTTCCGGTGATTTCAAGAATGCTCACTAGATGGCGCGCCTCCGCTCAAAGCGGTGCACACCACGCACGACGCATGCGCTAGTTAGATAGGTGACCGCTAGAGTGCTGCGCCTCTCGATTGGCGCTCTTCCTTTCTCTCGCCGGGTGCTCACTCAGTGAACCCTCTTCGTTGCCGCTCCGCAGCATGAACACCCTAGACAAGGTAGCAGCACGGCGGGCTCGCAACGCAGCAACAGCTCGGGCTCGCCGCCAAGACCCTGCGGTGAGAGCTCGGAAGGCCAAAGCGAAGATGTCTAATGTATAATAACAACGTTGTCACGTCTATATCTAATGGTAGAGGAATGGGTACGGAGGATTCGCGGGCTATCCGATCATCTCCGAGCAAGCTCCTCTAACATCCTTCACTTTGTGGATAAGGCTATTATTTTTTAGGTGTTTCTTTATCGCAGTGCTCGTGTTTCAGCCCTAATTACGATCTGTGCAGGACCACAGTTATTAAAAACAATTTAAAAGCCCGATTACGGCCCGTAACGAATGTACCAGTGTGCAGCGTGCCAGCGTCCAGCGTGCCTCGTGCGGCGTGCCAGCGTCCCAGTACCCAATGCCACACTGGTCCAATAATCATGTATGGCACTGGGACAGTGCCACTGGGTTTTCCAATAGGGATCGCTTGCAAAATATTTATCGTAATAAATTTATTTCTTCGAAAACAAAATACTGCCAAATAAGCACGGAACAGTAATATTGTGAAGATAGCACGCTGCATTATTAGTACAGGTTATCACGGTAAGTGAGCACAGTGATTTACTTTATTACAACAGTAGATGATTGAGTATGTAAAAATTTCGTCCGATGAAATTGTTGAAGATTACCAAGAAAATAACTGTGTTAATTTTGTTCATGGCGACACCACAAAAAAAGCAATGCTACTTTCCCCCTATTCGTAAATTGCCGTTTTTTAATTTCGAACAGATGCCGCATATTCCATATGTTTCACCCACAAAAACACAAGTAGCTACGTCACCTCGAATTTCTAACACCAAGATTATAAGGTGTCATGGGTTTGGAGTTTTGAAGGCACGTGCTATAATAAGTACTAGTTGATTGTCCATTAGTAAAACTGGTCTAAAACATCTTATTAAGGTGACGTGTATTTGAAATGAGAGGTTCCTGAAAAGTCTATTCGGCTTATATAACTAGAATGTAAGACAAATTTTAAAATGTTTGTTTAAATCAATGACGTCGCTCGGACGCTTAGGCGCCGGAGTTTCGCCTCAACATTGGAGATAAAAAATAATTGCCCCCTCTATGTTCAAGAACAATAATCAACCCAATATAAAGCCATTAAGAGACATCTAGTTTTAAAAAATACTTTTGTATGTTGATTTCACTAATACTCGTCTTTTATGTACCCATAGGGACGGTAACTTCTGTGTGTTCTCAATGTAAATTATTACTGCAAAAAGGTGATGGGACGAGTAACAAAGCGAATGTCAGTATTAACTAATTTAGTCATGGCCAGAGAGCTACGAAAATCTTATTCCTGACTGCATGATTGATTTTACATGTATAAGCTGCGATAATAGACATGTTAGGATGTTGCAGGTTATCCAGCAATCATGACTGAATAAAATGCGGTATCATATGTGGCGTGTCATATAAAACTTCGTGTGTTATCCTTCTATCAGCATAAACTATTTACAATGTTTATTTTCTAGTGATGCATGTACTATGTTTCGACGCATGACGTACTGAGAGTTAGGAAACAGCGTTAATAAACTCACAACGCAGCCGATGCGAGTCAATGTTTGAAATACTCAGAACTGCCTTAATGTTTGTTAATGATAGCCTCATTTATGTTTTCTACTCAGCAACGAAATTCATTCAGGAAGCAAAGCACAATGCGTGCTATAAAAAAAATCACCGCTATATCCACGAAGTGTATTGATAGAGGCGCTTGCTCGGAGGTGATGGGGTAACCCGCGAATCCTCCGTACACATTCCTCTACCATCATATATAGACGTGACAACGTTGTTATATATACATTAGCCCTCTTCGCTTCGGCTCCCGGGCTCTCACCGCAGGGTCTTGGCGGCGAGCCCGAGATGTTGCTGCGTTGCGAGCCCGCCGCGTTGCTGCCTTGGCTGGGGTGTTCATGCTGCGGAGCGGCAACAAAGTGTGTTCACTGAGTGAGCTCCCGGCGAACAGAACGGAACGCGCCAAGCGCAAGTGCCAAACGAAAGGCGCGGCCATCTAGCGGTGACCTATCTAACTAACGCATGCGCCGCCTTGAGCGGCGGCGCGCCATCAAGTGAGCATTCTTGAAATTACCGGAGAGAGCGCAGCTACGCCTCTGGTGGGAGCAATGAGAAGTTGTGTACACGCCGACAATGGACAAGGCACGAGCATAAGGAGGAAGCCCCTAAAAAGGCAGTCGTAATTACGCACTGCTGTCCAAGGGCATATACACGATTGTGGATGTGATTTGCTGCCCACGCAGGGGATAAATTATATTGTTTGGTAACGCTGTCTCCCTTGGACATTTTAGACGTGCGCTTGCCAATACGAGCTAATCAGAGGTAAGGTGTTAGGCTAAAAATCACATTGCCTGTGCATGCTACTCCGGACGTTCGAGGATTCGACTGTACCTTTTCCGTCATAGTATCTCTAATCGGTCCAGAGCATTGCCACGCCACTTCTTATTAGTTAAAAATGCTGTATTTAGAGAATAAGACAACGTGACGCATTTCCCGATGTTCAGGATACTACCGGTACGCCTGTTCTTATTTGTGAGAAAGAAAAAGGAGAAATAACAAAAAGAAAGAAAGGAACGAGAGAAACGAAAATTCATGTCGTAAAGAAAGAAAGGGAAGTGCTCTCAAAAATATAAGCGAAAGCCTGATATTCTCCGCAACGTATAAAGAAGGCAAACAAAAATATACATAAACCGAAAGTTGCTGTACGGTATAAAGCCTGTATAAAGCATGTACCAACATAAAGCACAATTCTCACGTTGAGAACCCCATTTTATTCTTTGCTATGGACCTGGAAATTCTTCAGAAAATGCACCTAGAAATAAACAAAAGCACCAAATCCGATTGTACCGAGTGAGTCTATATTTTCGGATGAGTCCCGCATTCTTCTCCGATGGCACGCCACAGCATTTGAACCTACTACCTTCATCTCGTCACGCAGACTCGTATGCCTTTCATGCGGAGCAAAAAAAAAACAACGCATTGAAGCAGAAGCAAAAGGATGCATTTTTTCTCGTCGACAACAGTGAGCAATAGGCTCCAGAAAAGCTGCATGCCTTTGGGAACAACCGATAAGCAATGGCGGCGCGTATAGAGCATACCGCCACACTGCCAGAGCTCACGCGCTCGCCGACCAGGGTTTAGCTTTGAGCAAACACAGCTCACTGATCCCGTAGCTCCTACACTCCCTTCTGAGATGGAGACGCTACCAATTGCGCGAAAAATAACGTCTTGTAGATGCAGTTTGCTTCCTTGACTTTAAGCCTTAATTATCCGCTCCGCACAGAAGCCGAGGCATTCTTTCTCTACTCAATATATTTGTTTACGTCTTCCCAACGCGAGTGGTATTCAATGAACTTTTAACTCCACACTGCGCCAGCTCAAATGTGGTAGTCTTCCAAGGCAGAAAGATAGCATGTCTAGGCAATACTTGCCTTAGTGTGACGGAACGGTTCATGTCCTTTATAATTGCACGATCACCGAGTGACAGTATTGCTTCTCTTCCAAGCATAACCTGTGGGGCACTTCCGCTTTTAGCAATTATTGAAATGTTTCTAAAAAGTAAAATTGATGAATCTGGTTCCTGTTGACAGCTACATAGATACATGTGATATCAGAGCATAAGTTTACTTAAGATAAGGGCCAATTAACTGCCAGGATAACTAATGAAAAATAATTAAACGAGTTTATTGAAAGAGCAAACGCTTTTCTTGAGAGCAGCTGGGAACGTTGCGGCACCTTGTGGAGCAGATCTCCACCAAGAGCGTATATCTACGTGTCTCCTGAGATCCGCTTCGGCATTGTGGCGAAAAGCGAAGTTAATTCGAAGAATACACCGGCCCCATGAAGGCCGAGGTGCGAGTGCAGATATACGACACCTAAGCCAAATACCAGAGTAGCATGCAATTCATATTTACTAGTTGTACTACTCGCTTCAAATTTTCGTGCCTATTTTCTTTAATGTTCTATTACAGCATCGATAACAATAATGTATATTGAAGCTGTTTATTTAATAATATAATAATAATAATATAATGATAATAATAAATAATAATAATAATAAATAATAATAATAATAATAATAATATCAATCAATCATTTATTTAACGTGCCCAGGAACAACCGTGAGGTCTTTGTGCAGGCGCACGCAAAAAAAAACAATAAAATAAACAATACAATGCAGACAGTCTTCAGAAATAAAAGAGCAAAAACGTAGACAAAGAGAAATTAACACAAAAGCGGAGGAGTAAAATAAGACAATATGAGAAATATTGTAGGAGATTAAAAAATTAGATTGCACATATACAACTATGCGGAAAGACGGAGAAGGGAAGACTTTGTACATTGTGCCATACTATGTCAAAACAGTGCAAGGCTCGGATAAAAACAATGATTGTGGACTATGAAAAACGTTAAGATCAAGAAAATTAATATTATAAAGACTTTGTATTCTGTGAACGGCAGAGTGTTGGAAGAGCAGCGGGTACATGAAATGGTCTGTTCTCTCTGGCTAACTTACGCGTAATTCGAAAATTAACACAAATGAGAAGCACAGGGCAGGATATGATACCGTGGACTAGCTTGTAAAGAAATAAGAGATCAGAATGATTTCGTCGGCAGTGAAGTGATGGCAGTGATAATGATTCAGCAGTATGTGAACGAGATCCAGAGTCATTTTTAGGAAAGCGATGGTTATATATGCTGAAGAATTTTTTTGGACTCGTTCAATGATGTTACCGCTGGATTGAGCAATGTCATACCATATCACGTACGCATACTCAAGTTGCGGAAGACATATTGCCGTGTACAATTTGTATAGGGCAATGGGAGACCTGAATTCTCGAGATATTGTACAAACACATCCGAGAGAACGAAGGCCTCGCATAGCAGCACGCTTAACGTGAGAAGAAAAAATCGGCAGATCCCACACACTGTGGGAATCGATGTAATGCGAAGCAGCCAGCAAAGAGCTGCATACATCGCCTTGTTTGTCTTTGAGCCAAATGAAATCATTCATGCCATGGCATCTAGTCCACCATATATCGCATGTTTGCCATGCACGCATGCATGCACAATCTAGTATACACCATGCCAATGAATCGCATATTCTGGTATATACAATGCATGACCTGTCGTTTATGTTCATCACGCACTCGTGTTGTGCCATACCAATTATGGTATATCCAGTTAACAAAACGGCCGGAAGCACACTATGACAGTGGCATGTAAATCGTACCGTACATGACATGCATAATAGATTCGCATGTTAAGACCTCTCATTTATGTTCGTCATACAGTCACATCACGCAATGCCAATTTTGGTGTATATCAAACGAGCGAAATGGCCGCGAGCGCACCACGAGTATAGCATGTGAGTCATGCCATACATGACATGCATAGCATGATTTTCATGTTAACACCTTTCATTTACGTTCGTCATACAGTCGCTTCACGCAATACCAATTTTGGTGTATATCAAGCTAGCGAAACGGCCACGAATGCGCCATGAGCATGACATGTGTTAAGACCTCTCATTTATGTTCGTCATACAGTCACATCACGCAATGCCAATTTTGGTGTATATCAAACGAGCGAAATGGCCGCGAGCGCACCACGAGTATAGCATGTGAGTCATGCCATACATGACATGCATAGCATGATTTTCATGTTACCACCTTTCATTTACGTTCGTCATGCAGTCGCGTCGCGCAATACCAATTTTGGTGTATATCATGCAAGCGAAACGGCCACGAATGCGCCATGAGCATGACATGTGTTAAGACCTCTCATTTATGTTCGTCATACAGTCACATCGCGCAATACCAATTTTGGTGTATTTCAAACGAGCGAAATGGCCGCGAGTGCACCACGAGTATAGCATGTGAGTCATGCCATACATCATGCATGCATTTTTCATGTTAACACCTTTCATTTACGTTCGTCATACAGTCGCTTCATGCAATACCAATTTTTGTGTATATCACGCTAGCGAAACAGCCGCGAATGACCCTGAGCGCGGCATGTAAATCATGGCATACATGACATCATGTCACGGTTTTGATGTTACCACCTGTTATTTATGTTCGTCATGCAGTCGCGTCGCGCAATACCAATTTTGGTATATATCACGCTGAGAAAACGGCCGCGAATATATCATGAGTGTGGCTTGCAAATCATGTCGTACATGACCTACATGTCATGATTTCCATGTTACCACCTCTCATTTACGTTCGTCATGCAGTCGCGTCACGCAATACCAATTTTGGTGTATATCATGCAAGCGAAACGGCCACGAATGCGCCATGACCACGGCATGTAAATCATGTCGTACATGTCATGCATGTCATGATTTTCGTGTTACCACGTCTCATTTACGTTCGTCATACAGTCGCTGCGCGCAATACCAATTTTGGTGTATATCAATCTACTGAAACGGCCACTAGCGCACCATGAGCGTGGCATGTAAATCAGGTTGTACATGACTTGCATGTCATGATTTTCATGTTACCACCTCTCACTTACGTTCGTCATGCGGTCGTGTCACGCAATACCAATTTTGGTGTATATCATGCAAGCGAAACGACCGCAAATGCACCATGAGCGTGGCATGTAAATCATGACATACATGTCATGGCTATCATGGTTTTCATGCTACCACCTGTTATTCATGTTCTTCATACAGTCACATAGCACAATACCAATTTTGGTGGATATCAAGCAAGCGAAACGGCCACGAGTGCGCCATTAGCATGACATGTAAATCATGTCGTACATGTCATGCATGTCATGATGTTCATGTTAACACGTCTCATTTACGTTAGTCATACAGTCGCTGCGCGCAATACCAATTTTGGTGTACATCAAGCTAGCGAAGCGGCTGCGAATGCATCATGAGCGTGGCATGTAAATCATGACATACATGACATGCATGTCATGGTTTTCATCTTACCAACTGTTATTCATGTTCTTCATACAGTCACTTCGCGGAATACCAATTTTGGTGTATATCAATCTCTGCTGAAAACGGCCGCTAGCGCGCCATGAGCGGGGCATGTAAATAGGGTTGTATATGACTTGCATGTCATGAGTTTCAGTCACCACCTCTCACTTACGTTTGTCATACGGTCGTGTCACGCAATACCAGTTTTGGTGTACATCATGCAAGCGAAACGGCCGCAAATGCACCATGAGCGTGACGTAAATCATGACATACATGTCATGGATATCATGGTTTTCATGCTACCGCCTGTTATTCATGTTCTTCATACAGTCACATAGCACAATACCAATTTTGGTGTATATCATCTAGCGAAACGGCCGCGAGTGCGCCATGAGCGTGCCATTTAAATCATGTCATAGATGACATGCATGTCATGATTTCATGTTACCACGTGTCAGTTATGTTCGTCATACAGAAATGTCCTCGTCATACCAGTTTTCGTATATATCCCTTCATTTAAAACGGCCGCGAGCGCCCAGAGACAATGTCATGTAAATCATGCTGCACATGACATGTGCGTCATGATTTGCATGTTAGGACCTGTCATTATGTTCGTCATGAATTCTTGTCACACCGTACCAATTTTGGTGTATAAGAAATTAACGGAACGGCCGCAAGAGCCTAAGGTCGTGGAATGTAAATCATGCTGTTCATGACATGCGTGTCAATGATTTTTATGATATGACCTATCAGTTATGTTGTAATAAGGCCATGTTATGACACACCAATTTGGGTATACATCCGATTAACGAACGGCCAGGAGAGCACAAAGTCGTAGGCGGCTAGATAGATAGATAGATAGATAGATAGATAGATAGATAGATAGATAGATAGATAGATAGATAGATAAGATAGATAGATAGATAGATAGATAGATAGATAGATAGATAGATAGATAGATAGATAGATACGCTCAAAGTCGCAGAAGTTCGGTAAGAATGCTTCGCATTAAAAGTTTAAGGCGCTGTCAACAACAACACCAAGATCACTGATTTCATAAACCTTGCATAACGGAACAGAATTGACAGAGCATTGAAATGACACGCTAGATGTTTTGCGAGTGAATATACATGAATTTTGTTTTGAGGTATTTAGAGAAACGTTATTGCCGTTGCACCATTCGGAAAAAGAACACAAATCTGACTGCAGCAAGCTGACAGTCGTTAACTGAATGAATTTCCTTAATATCTTGATGCCATCGGCATACAAGAGGAAAGAAGAATTACGAATGGCAAAAAGAAACATCATTAACGTAAATTAAAAATAGAGTGGGCCTAATACCGACCCTTGAGGGACCCCACTAGTCACTTTATACAAGAAGAGGGCTTGGCCATTTACGGCACCATAACAAGATCTATTGAGCAGATAGCTGTGCAAGAGATTCACAATCGACAAGTCAACGTCAAAGTTCACAAGTTTAACCATAATCAGTGTGTGGCTGACTACGTCAAAAGCCTTGCTCAGGCACAGTAGATTACGTCAACCTGTCCTCTCTGAGAAATAGGTGTGGAGCTCTGCGTCATGAAACTAGGAAGATTTGTGGTATTGAGCGGGCCGCAAGAAAACCATGTTGATTTGGAATCAATGAGTTTTTCACACTAAAAGACAATATTTTGTGAAGAGCCAGTTCGAAGATCTTTGATGTGGCACATAGTAGAGAAATCCGGGCGATAATTAGAAACATCTGTCTTAGAGCCCGACTTAAATACTGTGAAACACGAGCAGTTTTCCACATGCTAGGAAATGTGGAAGTGTCCAGGCAGTTATTAAATATCGTAGTAGGTACTGGGACAAATATTACTACCATAAGCGTTTAGTATGGCGGAGGGGATGCCATCTGGGCCACATGATAAGGATGGTTTAAGCGCTTTAATGCATTCGCTGATAAGATTTTCATCCAGCGACAAAGCACTGGATGAGCTAACTGCCTGGGCTGTGTCTGATACAGTGCTAGAGTCAGAGGCCTTATAAACGGATGAGAAATGTGTGGCAAAACAGTCAGCGACGGCATGCACTTCTACCACATTTGAGTCTAGTAGTCTGAAGGACTCTCCGCTTTTGCTAGACCGTTTACGTACATACTTCCAAAACTCAGCCGGCCTGTCAGAGGCGCTTTTTTCTAAGAATTCAATATACGAATTATGATCCTGTTTATATAGGCGTTTAGAGAGAGAGTTCGAAAAAAGCTGAACTCTTCCTTCCACTCGCTGGATGGACCACATTTAGATTTCCTGTGTGCGTGATCTTTATGCTTCAGTGCACTGATAAGTTCAGATGAGAACCAGTGGGGATATTTACGTTGCTTAGGTGTATACTGGGCAATAAAATTAAGCATGCTGCTCGTACAAGCTCCGTAAACCGATCAACCTGGTCATCAACATTAGGTTTGTCAGTAACCTGTGACCACTCAACGGTGGACAAGTGATGATAGATGCCGTGTAATCACCTCGCTTGAAACGCAAATCTTGGAGATTGTTTACGTACTGCTGTAGCTCGTTGTTTCGGCTGATGCAGATAATCTTACGTTAAGTGGTGGGTGGAATTTGTCCGGACGTACAAGAGAGATGTTGGATGCGGGAAACTTCAAGGGGTTGATCGTTTAACAACACAGGTCCTAAGACGTTGCCACTGGAATTGACGACTGAATTAGGTTGCAGTAGGGAATTAAACGCCAGAAAAGTCCAAGAGCAGGGCTGCACTTTTCTCTGTGAAATATTGTAATGAGAAAAGGTAAGCGTGCTACAGTCCATTCCAGGTGCATTGAAATCCCCAAGAACAATAATTCTGTGCCCACTATGAGAAGATATCACAAGTTCAATAGAAGACATGACATCGTGAAACGAGGCAGGGAAATGCTGGGCGGTAAATAGAAGCATCAATCAACAATTTTTCACGGCGCTCGAGGTTGATTTCTAGCCAGATCGAGTCTTTGATAGTTTCTAGGTCATTCCGTCTAACGAATTTCAGTGAATTGTCAATGGCAATCAGCACGCACCGCCTTTCTGTTTGATTTCACTGAAATCTTGGTCACGGTGGAAGGTGGTGTAGATCGGGGGAAAAAAGTCCGATGAGGGAATTTCAGTGCCGAGCCAGGTTTCAGAAATAGCAATAATAGGAAAAGAATGCGAAAGAACATTAGAGAAAAAACTCGAGTGTCTTGGTACGCAGACCCCGAGCATTTTGGTAGAATATGTCTACGCTACACGGCACTTTCGATTCCAGGTACTAGCTCAGATGGATGAAGCATGTCATTGCGCAGCTCCCCACGAAATGGCTTGAAGAGGCATCCGAGGGGCCACATCGAAGGGTCATTCAGCGTTGTAGCGTTTCCTCGTCAACTTCGATATAGAATGAAGAATTGACTGGAATCTTGTTTGAAGTCGCCGGCAGGAAATGGGAGACATATCCAATGAAGCAATATGTTTTTTGATGTCAGCAGCAGTGGTGTCCGGGCTCAGCTTCGTAACAAAAATGGCCTTTGGCCGTTGTGGCCGTTGTGGCCGCTGAGCTACAGATATAGTGGATGTCTTCAATGCTCCAACGAGGCGGGTTTCTTCTTTCTTACACCCTCAGTTACCGCTGCAGAAGAGGCTGTCGTAGGCATCACACTGACACGCTCGGACGTGTCTACGTCACCTGGCGGCGAATTCGAAGATGAAAGAATTTTGGACAGAGGTTGTTCAGAGTACGCAGGTTGCTTGGAGGTCACAGATCGGCCAACGGTCACCTGCACTGGAGGGATCACATGTGCCTTCACTGACACGGCGGCCGTACACATTGTACACATTGTATACATCCATAAAAAGTACAAAGAAACGGGCCTGTCGAAGTCTCCGAAGACTTGTGTGACTAGGCCCGGTAGAGCCGGATAGAGCGATGTGGTTACGAGGTGACAAAATAACTTTTTTTTTGTTTTTATCAACGAACAGACGGATAATAGACACCAGTGCTTGTTTACTGGCAGTAAATAAAAATGGAACAAAGAGGGGACAAGAGCATATATAACATAGAGGTAGACGATACCAATGTAATTTCACCGCTCAGAGAATAATTTCTTCAACTGCTTTTTTGATGTAGCCGAAAAGAACTCTTGCGGTAGTTCATTGAAGATTTTAGGGATATATACATTTCTGCACGCTTCTCCATATCTGGTAGAAGACCTCGGTACAATAAACGCTTTTTTTCTCTCAGTGGTCGACGCGCAACATATGGAACTTTGAAATCATCACAGCAGTTGTTTCTCGAAATAACCGTTCTGGTAAACAAATCCTTAAACATAAAATAATAATACAATAAATACAATAATAATAATAATAATGATAATAATAATTAATATCTCAGGTTTATCGCCCCAAACCACTATATGATTAAGCTGTTTTAGGTAAACGAGGAATAAAAGTTGCACCGGCAAATGACGAATACTGCATCGCCATTTATAACTTGCGCTATCTGAAACACCTTATAGAGTGAACATGCTTGCTATGCACGCTTAATCAATCACCATAGTCTCACTTCTGCTACGCGCGAACGTTTCAGATTTCGTTTTAGCGAACTGGGATGTTAAATGTTAAGATTTGTTGCGATGTGGCACCAAATGAATCAGAAATCATTCCCATAGTGAAGCACTATGAGCATTAAGATATATATTAGAAGCCGCGTTAAAAGAAAAGTTATGAATTAGCTGCTAGTTAGTAATATAATTAAACGAAAGAGCTATTCACGAACCCATTAGATAACATAATGAAACATTCAAATGCAATACGGAAATCATGAAGCACGAAACGCGATAGGTATGCAATTAAAACGAACTGGCGAGTGAGATTTTAAAAGGGAAAGTGTACCAGTGCTAAAGTTTGGGTATGCGTTTTTGTGGTTAAAATGTGACGTTCTGTCGCTATTGCACGAAGGTCAGTGCGCCGACATTGTAAGTGGTTGCTCACGGTCACAGCACAAGTTAGCAATTGATAGGTGATGTTAACTGGGCTTGTTTGGAAGGGACAAGAGCGCGCGCCAATAATATGTTTACAGAAATACTTATAATACGAATGAGAAAATTGCCTTCTAATGTTGCACAAGTTCGTGTACTTGAAAAGCATGGACACAAAATGAAGGAAAAGTCAAGCCAGTTGGCACCCAAGTGCAGCTTCAATAAAATCATATGTGGACAATTAGTAAAGTCCAAAAAATGAGCGAAATAAGGTGGTAAACTGTAAGCGAATAATGGAAACACAAGTTTTATGGAGACTTGGAAATGTGGCAAAACAAATTACATAGGATAATAATAGGATGTGTGTGTGTCCTTCCTAAATGTCCTGTCTTTTTCGCGCTGGTAAATCTATCTTGGACATAGGATGACCCGTATGACACAAAACATGCGAATGATTTGTTACTTCAAGCTCTAATTTGCCGTGTTAGGACAAATTGAGAACAAACATTTATGAACTATCTGTGTACTCAAAAACGTATCGAAACTGCGCATTATATTTTGAGAGAGCTTTAGAATAACAAGCAATCAGACCAGCAGAAGGCGCGCAGCTCTTTGGGCGTTGATATTATAAGAAAATGAAAAGTATTATTTGATGGACGTGTGCGGATATTCGAGTTTTGAATTTGAATCGAATATAACTTAATCGATCAATTCGATTCGACTTTCTCATAGTTAGTATTCGAAGTTTCGAATAATTCGACAGGACGAATATCTCAAACGCGACACAGGCCAACGGTGCTACTTGGTTGGGGGACGGGCTAAAAATAAAGGTAACGTCATTACAGTAGACCTTTCGTTTCCAAGCAGTTTCAAAATCCGGAGCTATGCACGAACCCATTGACAAGTCATGACTGCAGCAAAAAAGGCCAGGGAACAGTATGGGAGAGTGTCAAACTGCTAGCGTCAGAAAATAATCAGCACGCTGAACGCAGACTTTATACTCAAGAGGTTCGAAAATACTTCAGTGAGTCCCTGATCCCAAGAAAGTATACCTGTGAAATACTGGAAAGAGCCTGAAGCTGCACTTTAACCATGTATCGCCAAAATTGCTTTGCGATGCCTTCCCGTCCTTGCTACTGAAGTGCCTAGTTAGCGCAGTTTTCGGCTACAGAGAGCACCGTAACATCATGGCGAGAGAGCCTGAAGCCAGGTCAACAGTAACAACTTTCGTTTCTTCATGATGATTTGCAGCCTTTTGTTAGCGACAATCACCGCGTTGTGTGCTCGAGGACGTGAGCAGATTTCATTTCTGTGTTCTTCTTTCAATTTAAAATAAAACCTTTTGTGTTCTATGGTCGATATTTGATATTTTTGGCCACTATTCCGCACTATTGGACTCGAGTTCGATTCGAGATGAAATCTTTGAAACTGAAATTGTGACACTTTATTTCTAACATTCAAAATGCTGAAGGCCATGGTCAAAAAGGCTCTAATGGGCTTGATTGGTACCACGACCCCTTACCAACTGACGGTTCAGGCAATATTATTACGATGGAAATGTAGAAACTGCGCTAGGTGTTCCCTTCGACCACCAATGGGAACATGATCTGTCGATCAAGAACGATGTTCGGCACATTTCCCTGTGCACTGCATCGCGTAGATGTGAGGCATGATCTGCTGATATCACCATTCTCGGCAGAAGCAGTGAAGTGCTTGAACGAGAAATGCTAGGAGCGTACTACATAAGAAGGGAAAAAAAGGATATATGTATTTAGCGATACGTCCGTTGGGCTATGATGAGTGGAGTTTGAATTGTTCAAAGTTTTTTGAACTAGCACGTGAGAGTGAGCGATTGTTGTGATGTGACATGTGCTATTTTTTGCGCATGTGTGACTCGGTGTTTACATATTGCGATGGTTTTTTAAGGATAAAGTTAGTTGCGAGTGACGCTCTTTCTTTTCGCCTGTGTTTCTTGGTGATTTGCGTCGTCTAATTTCTTGAAGTATGCGCCAACTAGCACAACAAGACGCTTTACTGGAGGGAATTGTAAGGACTCGTTTCCTTTGTTAGACAAAACATTATTGAAAACCAAGAGATAATCCAGCCAAAGAAAATCTAGGGAACGTCATTGGTGTCGTTTCGTCTACTTTATTTTCTCACGTTTTATCACAAAAATCAGGCTAAATCAGGAATATCAGGCTCACGTTTATTGCTACAAAAAAGCCCTATACTTCCCTTGGCTTTAACGTCAGTTGCTTCTCATTGAGGTTGTGTCTATAAAGAAAGTAACCCTTAAAATTCACCTGCTTTCGTTCAATCACAGCGAGGGTCTCGGTCTGGCAGACTTCAGCGTTTAGGTAGTAGCGAGGAATTACTCGTGAGCAGGCTGCTCGTAAAAAATTGGCCGCGTATCTGCGTGCTTCGCTGCAAATGTCGTGTAAACGATAGAAGAGGCGCTGTGTGAGATATGGACGCCATCTGGCAATACGTCGGGAAACATGAGTGCTGTGTTGCGTGCTGGTAGTCCCGGCGCAGCAGCAGGCGAAGACGGCGGTGACCAACGCGACCGGCGGGGACGCCAGCCAGCCCGAAAACGCGTTTGGCGCGAAGCGCTGAAGCAGAGAAACGTCCGCACTCAACGAGTACTCTCCACACACTCTTTTATTTGCACGCGCCTGGGTAAAACAGGAACGCCAGAGCGGCGCCCACAACCGGCAGCCTGAAGGCCGCCCACAACGCTGCTTTTTCATTTTTTAAATTTTTTTTTCACCTTCTCGGCCTTCTCAAAACTAAAGTTTTTCAACACCAACCCATGGCATTCGTACAGTGCAATACAGAACCGAAACCGAAACACAACAATGAGCTCGTGCGAAGGGCACGGAGGAAGGCAAATTTCAGCGCAGTCGCATTTTCAGCTTTGTTGAAACAGCGCTCACTAGACGACGACGAAGTAAAAGAAGGCACAGGCAGGCAGCGCCTGTCCTGCCTTCTTTTACTTCGTCGTCGTCTAGTGAGCGCTGTTTCAACAAAGATGAAACGCATACCAACTCGCTCAAGCTTCCATTCTTATGCATTTCAGCGCAGCTTAAGAACTAGGGTCCTTAAAATTACTTATGTATGCATTTTCAATTAAAGGAAAACGCCACCTAATTACTAGTGTGTGGCCACCTCAGATATGCATGATTATTTACTTTTTGATCGAACGTTCACGTATGAACAGCCCTCCAGTTCAAGACGGGCTGGGTTGGGCAAGTGGTTCAACTTTGGCCGCGTGGCACGAGGGACGTGCCGACAAACAGAAAGGACAGCCGAGAAGGACAGACCCCAAGATTTCTGCGTTTTAAGTGCCCCAAGAAAGACTATCGTCTTTAAAAGATTGCGTGCTACGTGACGCCAGCAGCCGAAAAGAAGTCTTCCACACTCGTCGTCCTGACTATGAACGGTGCTGACTAACACTCCCAGGTTTAAGTGTACAGATATACTTAATGAAGTGGACAGGACGATGACCGCCGCCGTAGCTCAATTGACAGAACATCGAACGCGTTATTCGAAGGTTGCAGGTTCGGTCCCTGCCGGCGATAAGTGCCTTTTCGTCGACTTTAATTTCTCCACATTAATATTATAATTACTACAAATAAAGTACCCTACACTTCCTCTGGCTTGATTGCCGGTTGGTTCTGATTAAAGCAGAGTACAAGGGCACGTTTAGTCCAATGTGAAATTGGTCATATTGATATTTTTTTTCTCTTTACCAGGACAAGTCAACTGATCAAAACGGGCATTGGCCGATAAGATGAACTTCACGTTGTCCGCTCTAGGAATGAAACATTTGCTTAAACTCTTTCTGTCCTTATACCAATACAGCGTATCACCCGAATGGAACTGCCGGACCAGTTCTAGACAAATTTCATTCATTCATTCATTCATTCATTCATTCATTCATTCATTCATTCATTCATTCATTCATTCATTCATAGTGTTCATAGGAAATGCTCGGATAGCGCACTTTGCACTGCTACACACCTTAATTTACCACTCTTTTCCCAGGGAACACTAGCTGTCAACACCGCCATCGACCTGACGATACATCGACGCTACTCCACCGGCACAACGCTTGACATAAGTTTCAGGGTGTGCTATTTTTACATATTTATTGACCCTGTAAGAGTAGTAAACTGCAGAGCACAAATTATTTACGCAATACAGAATACACGCACACACACGATAAACTCTATTCATACGCTTGAGCAGTGCTTGTCTTACAAGCGGTGTGAGAGTGAACCCCTATTAAAGCCCTTGATTTAGAAGATTAGGATATGCTATTTGGCGTGCTGTATCTCGTTAAGTTAGTACTAATGGTCAAAATATAGCAGATCTTATTTACCAATATAAGCCGCTTCCATTATCAACATTTTCCGGACATTGACCTTTTCGACGTCTTTTTATTGATCACATCTCATAATAATGCTACAGCGAAAGATACGTGACAGGCTAGCAATGCGGGGAAAAGTGAGCTGCTTGATCAGTAGAATACACGAATTGTGGTGGTAAATGTGCCCTCGATTCGCGGACGCCGGACACGGATATATTTCATTGCATGGTAGACTCCGTTCCGTCTCCTGTGACGAAGGACTGCTTCGTACGTGCCTGAATAGATGCCAGGATACTAGTCTGTTTTTGTTTTTTTTACGAAAGCGTAGTTGTGACTTTTATTTCCCTTTCGCACGATGTGTATTTTTCAGTGAAGCTGCCACGGTTTATTTTATTCCGTCATTTCCTGTGTTGTTTTGAAGAGCAATAAAGTCACGGCGTAGAAATGTTGACGAAAGGCGGTTGCCAGAGAAAAAAGATCTTTCTTCTGGGAATGTTTAATCGCATCACTGCCACAGAAGATTAAATGGATATCGCGGTCGTTTTTCTTTGATATAAAGGCGGCAACCGATACTCGCCACAGTATATTGAGAATTCCGGAGCGTCGCTGCTCCACAATTCACCGAAAACCCGTAGTCGCTCGACGTCGTTGCGGAAATGGAAGAAAACACGGTGCGACGCGCACAATTCAATCAGACTGCAGCTGGACGACAGCAGGCCAGAGTTCGTGCATCCTTGTTGTTTTGTACTTTTCTTACGCACGATGAACCGTTACGCTGTATTTTGCAACTGCCTTACTAAAGACAAAATAATGCGTCAAAATACCAGAAAGCAGGCAGCGCCATGAACTTGTTCCCGCGGACATTTTATTTTCGATTGTAAGCCTTTTCTTTAAAAAACGCGATTCCCGCGACCGCTGGACATGCTGGATCAATCTGGGTCCACAGTTCAACTTCTTCAGACACCATTCACATAATGTATTTCATATATTTTGGAACAAATTAATTATTCTGATGGACTACAGAAAATTTCTACATGCTGATTTTACGCAAGAAAAAGGAAGCCACTTTAAGTCCAGAAATGTGCTCAGCGATAGTGACAATAACTTTTATTGAAACGTCCTGAGGAAAATGATTAAGGTGAGCCTCACTTCGCAGATTTCAAGCATTATTTCGACGCGTCGCAGTGTTGCGAAACGCTAACATTTATTGCAGATACAAATGAAAAATTAGCTCGTAAAGATTTGTTGCGCGGATTTCAGTATTTCCTGTTCTGCAATTCTGTGAACTTTTATGCTGGAGGAAGCAACATAACAAGAAATAAATATTAAGCATAAACGTAAGCTTGAAATTGCTTTTCGTCAGGTAACAAAGCCCACCTGCGTCTTCATTTTGCTCACGCATGAACATAAGTGCGTCTAGCGTCATGAAGTTCAGGAGATGCAGGCTTGAAGAGGTGACAAATTCTTGAACAGGAGAGGCGGGGTCGCTAGAGCCAGCGTTTCGACAACTGCTCGTTTGCTGCAAGGCAGTAACTGGCTACCTTATCGCTAAGGTAGGCCGTTGCTGCCTTGAAGAATACAAGAGCATTTGCCAAAACGCTGGCACCAGCGACACCCCCTCTCCTGTTCAAGGACATTTAATCTCTTCAACACTTGCGGCTTGAAAACGGCATGTATCGGTGGTGGTTACCTTCTGTGGTCGTTGCTTTGTTGCAGAAGGCTATGATATGCGCCTTTCTGCAAGTTGAAAAGATCGGATTGATGTCCATTGTTGATTCAGGTATAGTGATCATCGTTGTAGCTTCGTCATAATCTGCGAACGCGAGCGCCGCGCTGACGGCCACAATATATTTCATGTGGTCGATTGAAGTGCCCTCGTTGAGGTGCTTGTATTCGTGGCTTAATTTCGTCAATACGACATATTTTTTCTTCATGCAGTCAAGTGCCTCCATTTACGAAGCGAATTTCAGAGTCAATCACCAAGTGTCGATCACTTTTGATAACGCCTTCTATGTCTGCGGGTGATTTTGTGTCGATGGGTATTATAGACGATAGTCTTTCTTGGGATACTTAAACGGAGAAATTTTGGTCTGTCTTTCTGTCTGTCTGTCTGTCTTTCTGTTTGTCGGCACGTCCCTCGATTCAGCCACTCGGCCAAAGTTGAACCACTTGCCCAAGGGCCAGCCTTCTTGAACTGGTACGGCTGTTCATACTTGTGAACGTTGTCGATCAAAAAGTAAATATCATCCATATCTGAGGTGCAACATCATTAGGTAAGTATCAGATGGCGTGTTCCTTTAATAGAAAATGCATACATACATAATTTTAAGGACCCAAGTTTCTTAAGCTGCGCTGAAATTTGCCTTCCTCCGTGCCCTCCACACGAGCTCATTGTTGTGTTTCGGTTTCGGTTCTGTATTACACTGTACGAATGTCATGGGTTGGTGTTGAATAACTTTAGATTTGAGAAGGCCAAGAAGGTGAAAAAAAATATTTAGAAAATGAAAAAGCAGCGTTGTGGGCGGCCTTCAGGCTGCCGGTTGTGGGCGCCGCTCTGGCATTCCTGTTTTACCCAGGCGACGTGTAAATAAAAGAGCATGTGGAGAGTACTCGTTGAGTGCGGACGTTTCTTCTGCTTCAGTGCTTCGCACCAAACCGCGTGTTCGGGCTGGCTGGCGTCCCCACCGGTCGCATTGGTCACCGCCGGTCTTCGCCTGCTGCTGCGCCGGGACTACCAACACGCAACACAGCACTCATGTTTCCCGACGTATTGCCAGATGGCGTCCATATCTCACACAGCGCCTTTTCTATCGTCTTTACACGACATTTGCAGCGAAGCACGCAGATACGCGGCCAATTTTTATGATTGAGGAGCGTGATGGAATCGTAACTTGATTCTCAAGCGCGTTCAAGGCACGGTAACGTAAGTTGGCGTCCCACGATGTTGCTTTTTCCGTTGTTGCGTTATTGACTTAGCTTTTCAGTCGATGACCGCGCAAATTCGGTTTAAGAAATCTATAGCCGACGCCTGTGCTCATGCATATAACACACACTGCGCTTCAGCAACACGGGAGGTAGAGGTTCGTAGCCTGAGCCGCAAACGCGGGCGTCCCGCTGGCCTCTGTCTCGCAGGCGCTGCTCTCGCTCCACCAAGGGACGACATTGGACGACACCAAGGGACGACACCGTCGAAATCGCGTCCTTTCTGCAACGCATATTGCAGCAGTTTTGTTAGTCGGTGCTCTCGCAATTGAAGCAGTCGGTGGTGACGGAGAAATCCCGTTGGTACACGTGGAAGCTGCACTACTCCGATGAGCCGACGCACGCTAACACGAAGCCAAAGGCAAAGGCAAAGAACGTAACTGCGTCAAAAGTGCCTCGGCGACGCCAGCGCGTCCAGTCTACCTCTCATGGTATCGAGACGCTTTAACCATGACCTCCGATATCGTACGCAATCTCGGAGTAAGCGCTAGTAAGTGTCGATCGTGAAGCAGTACTTCTTTTCACATTTCACAGGCGGCGGCACCGCCCCGCTCCGCCCGAAAGAGAATGTGTGAAAGATATAAGGCGCGTTCGCGCCGCGTCTAGCATCTCCCGAGTTAGGTAGTCGGCAGGGCGTCGGGCGCTTGCCGTCGCGGCCGCAACGTCGTGGGTTCGATTCCCAGCGGGGTATCTTTTTCTTGCTTTTTTTTTCTTTCTCACCCGTTGGCGTCCATTTTATCAACGTCATATCCGTGACGAGTGTACTTGGTGGACCCCGGTATAAAACACTTTCGTGTTAAAAACAAAAACAACGAGCGCGTTATTCTCTCTTGGCGTTTCTTGTCCTTTGGTGCACTTCGTTGCCAGAAGGGTAATTCCCATGATATTATCAAGGTGCATGCTCTCGACTGGTTCATATACGAGAAATAACAGTTCTGAATTGCCTCCCATACTGCTTTGATATGCAACCGCCCACCCGCTCTTCCTTCTCTCGCACGACTATCGTGCGCGAATAACTGATTTCGCTTCATTTTGTGCGTTTGCGACCGCGCATGCAGAGATAACAGACTGCAGCCGATAAGCGCGAAATTATGACAGGTTCACTGCTTAGTGGTGACATTGTACGCGTGCTTTATGAAGAAATAAGTGGCGAGGAGATGTCCCCTAAGAAGGGTATTGAAGGCGAGAACGAAACCAATGGAAAAGGCCGGATTATATGATTCTTCCAACGGACGCACTCTTCACAGCAGGAGACGATGCAGCTTTCAAGGAAAAAGGCGAGCCTGCGTCGACGGTTTTTTGCATATTTTTATTGCGTTAGCAATTGTATGAACACTCAATACAGGTTTTTACCGTCGCCGTCATGTTCCGTATAAACTCTAAATCGATAACATCGCTCCGCGCATTGTATGTTCTACCCGCCAGTAAAAGCTCGCGAGCGTTGGCAAATACCATGGCTAAAGCAGAGATGAAAGAAGCTGCCCATCTCCGTCACACAGAATAACATCAACCCGCGTGCGAGGCCTGCCGTCGATTACTCTTCAAGCAGAACGAAACGCCCAACCCATCATTGCTTGGCGAAGGAGCAGGAAGGGATGTCTGGGGAGAAGGAGTGCGTAACTCGATCAGCAACTGTGAAATTTGATATAAGGGCGCGGTCGAGAGCGCTGGCACGCGCGCTATTTCGGCAGGCATCCCCCAGCGAACGGCTCGTATACCTGCTACGCGCTGTGAGCGCTGTGATCTAACTGCTGCGCGCTCGGACCACTGATACGAGACACTGACCGAAAACCGCTTCTCTCCCGGGAGCGGCCGTATTGCCATACACCAGCGTTTTGTACAGTTAAGTGAGATCGGAGCAAGAAGAGTTAGCTGCGCCGTCGTTCATGTAACATTACGGCGTGTACTTATGGCATTCACGGCTTCGCCCTCCCCCCCCCTCCTCCCAACCCCCCCCCCGCGCCGCGCCGCCGCCGCTCCGATGAACCCCACGCCGTTTGTGATTTTGGCTGTGATTCTGGGTGCGGTGCACATGTCTACATTATTGTAGAGCTCTGAGACCTCGATAACACAGATACTACAAAGAACTTGGACGACATGTTTCATTTTTACAGCGTAGGCTTGTATCATCTCATTGCACGAGCCAATTTTGCCGCCATTGCGCCATCGGTTTCCGTCACAGATGTCCCGCATAAAAAAAATGCAGTGCTACAGCCGGAATCGAATCTAGCCATTGTCTGTGGTAGTGCAGTATCCATCAAAAGCCTATGCACGTGTTAAGTCGAGCGAGGAGCCATATTAGCATCGTGGCACAAGAGTATAATCACACGAGGCGTCACACAATGTCAGTTACGTAACGACTGTGTGTTTAAATGCGTCACCCACTCTCATCATAAGCTATTCATCATCATCATAAGCAATGTGTCTGCTAGCTAGGTGCCTTTGATGGTACACATCTGTGAAAAATTATCAGCGTCAGGTCTTTCTTCTGAGTGGATATGCCCCGCCAGCTCATCGACTGTAAGTTATCGCTTGTAACATGTGCCATGAGCAGTGTTTCGCAACGGAACGAAAACAAAAAAAAAGATATTTTTTTTAGCAGAACGAGAACGTAACCAAAACTTTATTTATTATTTCGTTCCGGAGTGAAATCAAAATTTTTACTCGTTTTCAGTTCACGAGAAAACATGGCCATCAGGAACAACCGAGGTCATGCAACGTGAGCAATAATGCTATATGGTATTAGCGCGTACCTCAGGCAAGAATTCCAAAGTAAAGATGTGTTGAAATTGTGCTGCAATGAATCTACACCAACTCGCCCTTTTTCCATCCTACTTAATGAAATTGTGCGAAAACGAAAACAGTGGCAACCACAGACGCTTATATTACGCAGGTGGACTTTAGTTTGCCTGTCACGCAGGCCAACATGGAGAAGGCATTCTCGGCGTTGGATTTTGCTTTATCAGAACAGCGGTCTCGCACATCACAGAGTAGACTCGATGACGTGTGCTTATGAAATGATGCTCACTCCCTTGACACAAAGCACTGTGCCGGCTTAAAATATTCGTAATTGACCTTTGAGAAGACAATTACTATGACTTTGAAGGGTAGCGGTTTGTGCTAGTTGGTAGAATTCGCGGTGTAGTTACGTCTGCTTTGAAGAACGTGGGAATAACGTGTTTTACCCTGTGCCCCACTGTCTTAAGAGGAGCACAAGTAACCATACCACAAATCCAGTGTTTTCTATCATTCCTTAACTTCAAGTTCTGCATAGAAATATAAACTGTAATGAACCGTAACGGAACATTTTCTTTTCGTTCCGGAACAGAACAGAACGGAAGTCTTTGCGGTGGACGAAACTAAAACAGAAACAAATCATTCGTTCCGATACCGGCCATGGGGGTAACAATGACATTGTTCAGCGAAATTCATCCCATAATATTTTAGCTCTTGCACAAGTGAGTTTTGCCGGTGATTTAAAACTGTTTAACGACTATTATCGAACTTTCCTTTCCATCACCGACACTATTGAAGGACTATGCATACGGAAATATTGATTGCTGTTCTTGCATCGGTCCAAACATGTCTAACAGAAACGTCCACGTTGTTACCTGTCTCCTACATCTATGCCACCTTCTCTGGCTGGACCTTTCCCGGCACTCACTCTCCCGCCGGTTCGCTTATATTGCACAGCATATCCAAAGTGTACCGTTGCCCGCTTGCAATTATACCATCGACGGCAGCAATTTCTGTTTGCTGCGGCGTCATTTGGCAAGCTTGCTGGTTTCGTCAGCAGCACGAATGAGATGAACCTTACGGCTGCGCTTTTGTGGGATGTTTATTTTTTTTATTCCAGACAGCATATTTTGAATTTCCATGCTTCCCATTGAAGCATCCCCCTGTACTCGCGACGTTACCACAGTTGAGCACCGCAAGATGCAAATAGGATTGCTCCTATTTCAGCGCACGTTTGAAGCGGCGTTTCTTCTCTGGAGTAAGAATGCAATGGCTGCGGGTCAATGCGCTAGAAAGGGCCGATACAGTCTTCGAAACGCCAAACAGTCTCCTCCTTCCATAGTTTTTTAGATGCGAAGCATCTTATGGCGGAGTTCAATCCGGTGGTGGTGGTGTGCGGCGTAACCACCCTTACTGCGCATGCGCAAACCCTCTCCACACACTCATCTCCAATCCCCCTATCCGCCTCTCCCCTCTCCACTGCCCTTTCCCCTTCTCCACTCCCGCTCCCTCCCTCTCTACGTCCCCTCGTTTAGATAAAAGGCTCGCGTTACGTCGTACACAGGCTCAGGCACGGCACTGGCTGCGCCGGTGTCATGAGTTCCGACGTCAGCGTCGTCGCCAGTTGCAGTAGCACCATAACGCCTGCCGAAATCGCGGAGCAGGGGCAGCGGGTGGAGCAGCGGGAGGCTCGACGCGCCGAAGAGCAACGTATACGTCGGCAAGCGGACAATGAGTTCCAGGTTAGGGAAGCACAGCGCGAACGGCAACGTCGCGGGAATCTCCTACGGATGAAACGCCTGCTCGACATTCCGAAACGCTGCTTGGCATCGTCTCGTGGTCCCGTTTAGCAGGAGATGGTGTAATTTGTTTGTGCCGGCGCTAAATTATGTCACTCCTTAAACTCCCCGCTCAAAAAAGGGCTTATTATCGCCCCCAAGCTTATAGATACATCGTTCTATACTCGAAGAGTAGCCCAAACGCATGGATTGCTGGACATCCTAAAGGCTGCGAACACCGACCGGTCGCATTCACTGTGTATAAGCGTAAATACAGCGCTGGGAATTAAACGAAAAATGGCCAAACAAAGCCAGGCAGAGCGATCGCTATTGAAAGCATGAACAAAACCCTCAATAAAGTATTACCGTGTAGGTCGGATTTGTCACAAA